>NW_027185850.1:33395046-33414336 GCF_028583685.1 Petaurus breviceps papuanus | reverse complement strand
AGTGTTACTAAAAATGTAATTACGGATAAAAGAACATAGCCTTCAACTATAGGGTGAGAAGGTGCAGATGGACAACCTGAGTGGTGCTTGAATATCCACTAATTACTTAAGAAAACTTAGAGGGAGAACTCTAAGGCACTAGGCAGATCCTTTTTGGACAATTAATCTAAATCTTCTTGAAGAACTACTGAGACTCCTACAAAGCTCACGTGACCCACCTGGACAATTGTTCCTTCCTCCCACCTCCAAATACAGAGAGAGACTAAGTTAATAGGAAAAAAAGAAGGGAAAGCAGTCGCCCAGTTGGGTTCTCTGGTGGCATGGCGTTGTTTGACATCTGTCAGAGAGGGAAGTCAAGTAGCTGAATTGTTTTAGGTGCTAGGGATCTTTCAAGCTATGGGACCAGCTCTTGGGTTTGACAAAGAGTGTGCCAGATCATAGCTGGAAGAATTTGGGACATATTCTGACAGGGTGGGCCTGGGAAGATCACAAGTTCCCAGTCATCCCTGGCAGTGTCTGAGATGACTTATGGACTTGTCATTCCATGTCCCATCTCAGCCACAGCAGGACAGACTTCAGGGTGCTCATAATGGGGAATGATGAAGGAAGGGAAGTCAAAGAATAGGGAAGCGAGGTGGGGAGGGCGATAAAACGAAAGGCTGACCCACAAGACTGACCTGGAAGGCCGGTGAAGAGAGAGGGAGAGTTACTCCATGAGAGGAGGCTGCCAAGAGAAGAAGCTGTGAATGGAGAAGAATTCACAGACGTGGCATTAAAAAGCAGATGTCCCAGGACTGTGCCCTGATTGCACACAAATAATCAGCAGACAGCAGGATGGAAAATTCCAGGGAACTAGATCAACTTTCAGTTCGTAACAGCCTGTGAGACTTTCTGTTAGGGAACCTGGCTACGCTGGGCCTCTTAGAGAAAGTGCACCGAGTACGGAGAGACGTTGGAAAGCTGCTAGGGCAAGAGATGTCCACTAGGTTACTGTTCTACTGAGCTGTGCAGCTATTGTCCGTATTTCTAAAGTAGGCAAGTGAGAGAGAGAGACAGAGAGAGAGAGAGAGACAGAGACAGACAGAGACAGAGAGAGACAGAGACAGAGAGAGAGACAGAGACAGAGAGACAGAGAGAGGGAGAAACAGAGAGAAAGACAGAGAGACAGAGAGAGACAGTGAGAGAAGGAAGAAAAGGAAGAAGGAAGGAAAGAAGGAAGGGAGGGAGGGAGGGGAAGAAGGAGGGAGGGAAGGAAGGAGGAAAGAAGGAACATAGGGAAGAATGGAGAAAGGATGGAAGGAGAAAACTGTCTGTATATTCTAGACGTTTTATCCTGAGGCCCTTTTCCATGTTCACCTTAGAAAAGAGTGAGTAGCAGCCAGATGAGGAATTTCTGAGCTTTCTCTGGATTTTGGTTCATTATTTTTTTGAAATTTGAACACCCTAGTCCTTAAAGTTTGGTTGTAGAGATTTTATTGGCAAAAGCCTCTTACCTGTGGAAGGGCTGTGCTGAGGAGGCAGGACCAGCCTTCTGTGCAGCTTCAAGGCTGAGTCATAAATTTAGAACTACAAGAGACTTTATTTAACCCATTTAAACCTCTCCATTAACAAATGAGGAAACTGAGGCTCTGGGTGAAGTCACTTGCTTCACAGGTCACAGTGGATAGAGCGCTGGGCCTGGAGTCATGAAGACCTGAGTTCAAATCTAACCTCAGACACTTACTAGCCAGACTAAGAGAGTGGACTCTCCAGCCTTGGGAGTTTCAGAGGTCAGGAGAGTGAGCCCTAGTGGGTTCTAATCTGTACTGGAGTTAGTAAGTAGACAGCATAGCACTGATGTCCCAAGGAGCCAGAAGTCGTCTTTGGGGTGTCCTCTAGGACCACTGCCCAGTGGAAGGAATCATCTTGCAGTCATACATCTAGATACTAACTTGGTGGGACCAATGTTACACAGGAACTGAGTGGAGTTATGAGCTCACTCCCTTCCCCACCCTCCCCTGTGACAGTCACTCAGGCAACAACCATTTATTAAGCATCTATGCACCAGGCTCTGTGCTAAACTAAGAGCTGGGAAATAAAAAAAGGGCAAAAGACAATGCCTGCCCTCAAGGGCAAGCAAACAGTACAAACAAGCTACATAAGGGATAAATAGGAAATAATCAGGAGAGAGAAGGCACTAGAATTAAGAGGAGGTGGGAAAGGCTTCCTGTAGAAGATGGGCTTGTAGTTGATGGGACTTGAAGGAAACCAGGGAAGCTGTTATTGCCATAGGTGGCACAGGGGAGATGATACTCTCAAGGTGTTGGTGAAAATGTTTGTTCTTACTATTTCTTTGAAGCAAATATCCCTTTGCAAAAGTATGGTGAGGAGACTAGAAATCCATCCGAGGCCAGTCATCTTCCTCAAGAGTTCATAGGCCCAGTCAATCCCCACATCTCCCAGTAAGAGGAGGATGAACAAGAGAGTAAAGAGGGTTCCCCCAAAAGAGCAGCTTATGGAGAATACAAGGAAAAAGCTGAAATACCAAAAACCCAAGAGAGAAAGCACGAGTAAAACCTACAAGTGTATAGACTAATGCAAAAGATCATACAGATGGAAGAATGAGTAAAACCTCAAAAGGAAACCAAAGAACATGGAATAAATATTATGACATGAAGGAAAATGAATCAACATTATCCATCGAAAAGAAGAATCCTATGGAATTCCTGGAGATTATAGAACAATGACAAGAACTTCCAGAATAGTTCAGAAAAGGAATAAAACTCTTAAAGTAAGAAATGAGGAATGAATTCAGGACAGAAATCTGAGCTCTCAATAAAGTATAATTAAAAAAATAAACAGATAGCAGAGTAAGAAAACTTGAATACAAAATGAGGACTCTCTCCAAAGAAGAAGTTGAGAGACATGATTCAGAGACACAGACACAGAGAGTCAAAGCCAAAGAGAGATAGAAAACATGACAGATTAAAAAAGCAGAAACAGAAAAATGGTAGAAACGTTGGCAAAAGAGAAAAGACAAGTCAACTAAAAGTACACATGAATTCTATGTAAGCGTCATTGGTATCTCAGAAGAGCATGACAAATCAAAAACCCAACCTGAAAAGACCTTAATCTAAAAGGGCCAGGGTTTGCCATTGCATCCTGGGCCATCTCCAGTCATCTCTGTCTCTCTGTGTCTCTGTCTCTTTCTCTTTCTCTGTCTCTGTCTCTCTGTCTCTCTCTGTCTCTGTCTCTCTGTCTCTCTCTCTGTCTCTCTCTCTGTCTCTCTCTGTGTCTCTTTCTCTTTCTCTGTCTCTCTGTCTCTCTCTGTCTCTGTCTCTCTCTCTCTGTCTCTCTGTCTCTCTCTCTGTGTCTCTGTCTCTTTCTCTTTCTCTGTCTCTGTCTCTGTCTCTCTCTCTCTCCCTCTCTCTCCAGATGAATAATCTGGTCACTGGATCATCTGGCTCTGGAGGAGAAAGTGAGGCTGGTGACCTTGCCCAGCCCTCCCTCTCTCAAATCAAAGTCAACTGCAAGCCATGTCATCATCTCCCTGATGCTATGGTCCCCTTCAAAAACAAAGGGCAAATACAACATAGTAAATATTTAATAAATGCCATTTCATTCATTCATTTAAAAAAAAGTTTTGCTGTTGTGTTTTGCTTTTACATTATAAATATTTAAAAATTACCCCACCCTTTGAGAGATCTCTTGTTAAAAAAAAGTTTAAAAATGAAGTAAAATTAATAACACCGTGGCTTCATCTGGAATTGCCTGCAAACATTCCACATCTGTATCATCCCTCCTCCATACTTCTCTAAGAAAATTGAGAGAAATCTATTTACTCTCCCTCCCACTCTCCCCTCCCCCATCCCACTGGAAAAAAAAAAACAAATTCTTTGTACATGACCTAGATATAAGAGGTTACTTCATAAACAAGTTAGAAAAACATGGAAAAAATTACCATTCAGATCTATGGATAGGAGAAAGTTCATGACCAAACTAGGCAAAGGGAGGATCATGGGAGATAGAATGGATAATTTTGATTACATAAAATTAAACAAATTTAATAAAGCTAAGATTTAAAGGTAGAAAATTGGGGAAAAAACTTGTAGCAAGTTTCTCTAATAAAAGGTCTCATTTCCCAGATATATAAGGAAGTGATTAAGTTTATAAAAATAAGAGCCATTCTCCAAATGATAAGTGCTCAAAAGATAAGAACAAGTAGTTCTCAAGAAAAAAAATAATTGAGGGTTGTTTTTACTGGTTAGCTCAGTGTGAGATAAAAACTCAGACTTGCTTTAATTTAGATATTTTAGAATTATTAATGATTTGGAGTAATATTCCCTGCCCACTTCATTCTTTCTAAAAGAAGTTTCTTGGTATTCTGCATGAGCCCACTGTTCTTTATCTCTGGGCTATGATAGGAGTGGAGTAAATGAATGAAAAACTTTAGCACTTACTATGTGTTTTGTGATAAGTGTTAGGAAAAAGTTACAAAAAGAATGATAGTTCTTATCTTCAAGGACCTCATATTCTAAAAGTAGAGATAATAAATATATGTATTTCTATATACACACATATACATGCAAATATGTAAATATAACTCCTTCCTTGTTAAGCATACATGCATGCATGTATAAGAAATGGGTGCTTTAGTTTGAGGGAGGGGTGTTGTAGTTTGAGAAGTCATAGAGATGGGGTACGTGGAACCATTTTTGTTGTTGTTGTTCAGTTGTTTCAGTCATGTCTGTCTCTTGGTGACCCTATTTAGAGTTTTCTTAACAAAGATATTGGAGTGGTTTGCTATTTGCTTCTCCAACTCATTTTACAAATGAGGAAAATGAGGCAAACAGGGTTCAATGATTTGCCCAGGGTCACACAGCTAGTAAGTGTCTGAGGTCAGATTTGACCTGAGGAAGATGAGTATTCTTGACTGCAGGCCTCCTGTTCTATCCATTGTTCCACCTAGCTGCCCTACATGGAACCACAGGGCCATTAATTGACTCATCCTTTTCAAGAATGATAATTTTGATTTTATTATTGTTCCAAAGTTAAGGATGAAAAGGGGAGTGAGATGTTAACATAGTCACATGAGCAGTAAAAGGGTATGAAGATAACTGGAGTGTAGGGTCTGGGGTAGGTGTGGAGAGTTCACACCACTCAGGAGCCCAGAACCTCAGGGTAAGAGCTGGAATGTTGGATGGAAGAGACTGGAACTAGGAGGTATGGGATACAGATGACTAGAGTCACATGATGGGTCTGGGTCTGTAACAGATGTGGGAAACTCTCAACCAGGACCCTATAACCCCCGGGGTGGGCCTTGTAGTGCTAGGTCAACAATGGAAGCTGGAGCCAGGAGGCGTGACATGAAGGTGGCTGGAGAAAAACTGGATTAGCATACCACATTTAAATATCAGGCAGTGCTTTGAAGCATAGGACTGGAGGGAAAAGCAAAAATGGCAGAAAAGTTAAATGTAAGGAACTCTATGCTGGCTGGATGAAGTTTTGGGTCTGGCTCACAAAAGAGAAGTATGATTCTTCAGTGTCATCCTTGATCCTTCCCTCTCCTTCACCTCCTACATCTATCAGTCACCACATTTTGTTGATTCTACCTCACATCAATTGCCATGGACCTCCATTCAAATGGCTCCTACCTTAGTTCAGTCCTTCAAGACCTCTCTCCTGCATAACTTCAACAACCTCCTAATTAGTCTTCCCACTTTAAATCTGTCCTCCATGTTGTCCAAAACCAGAGAGGTCTGATCATTTATGGCAACTCCTCACACCCACCCCAACCCTCCTCAAAAATCTTCAGTGGTTCCCGATTTCCTCTTGGATAAAAACCAAATTTCTCAGTCTGGTATTTAGCTCCTTCTATAACCTGGCTTCCACCATCCTTTCTAGACTTATATTACTGTACTGCTCTGCCACACTCACTCTACGTTCAAGCCAAATTGACCTCCAAGCTTTTCTCTGACTCAACGCTCCCCTTCTGTTAAGACAGGCTGTGCCCCATTTCATGCAACACCCTCTCTCCCCACCTCCGTCCTTTCACATCTTGAGTTTTTTTCAAATCTCAGCTTTGGGGCCACTTCCTATGAGAAGCTTTTCCTGATCCTCTCCTTGCTATTTCTCTCTCCCTCCTCAAATTATCCTCTACTGGAACCATTAAAAGGGAGTAGAGTGTGGGAATTCATGATTGGGAAGTGATGGTGATATTAACAAGGAAAATAATGTCAATAAAGAATTCCTTCTGCATATTGTTGTTTTCTCTCTAGTACAATGTGAACATCTTTTGTCCTCGTATTCCTTGTAATTATCATAATACGTAGTTCACAAAAAATTCTTGGTTAATAACAGCAACAACAAAAATAATACTTTGAGTATTAATGGAGAACTTTAAAGTTAACATACATAAATAATTTATTAAATTGTTAATTAAAGGTAATATAAATATTATGTTTAATATAATATTTATATAAATATAATATTGATATAAATAATATAAGGGTAATATAAATAAAAATAATAAATAAAATAATTAAATTCTATATATAAAGATCTTTAAAGTTTGTAAAATGTTTTATAAATATTACCTCACTTGAATCTCACAACGAACCTAGGAGGAAGGTGCTGGCTAAGTGACTTGCACAGGATCACACAGTTAGTGTCTGAGGTTAAATCTGGACTCAAATCTTCCTGAATCCAAGTCTGGTGCTCTGTCCACTGCACTACGTAGCTGATTATAGTATGGTGGAAAAGTCATTGGCTCTCCAGTCCAAGGACTTACGTTCATATCCGGCCTCTTGCACTACCTGTGTTATTTTAGGCAATTCATTTAATTTCCATTAGCCTTGGTTTCCTCATCTGTAAAATGGGGAGTTTGGACCAAATGCCCTCAGAGGTCTCTTCTAGCTCTGGATCCATGGTCCTATGGTCCAATAACATATTTGGGGAATTGAATTAAGTTGAAGTGTGTCTCCTGACACCTAAGCCCCGCATGATGTAATTCTGCCTCTCTTAGACTGGGATGAACAAAAGAGGGTGAATCAAAGATGGCTCCCACGCATTCTGGGGAGGTGGCATTTGGATGCAAACAAAGGGGAAAGATCCTTTGTGATGAGCTCTTCCCCCAGGCTCCCTATCATAAGGGCTTAAACAGCGCAGATCCTTGTTGGAAACATCTCTCATGGGGCTTTCTTTTGGGTTTTTTTTTTTTTTGGTCAGTTTTCTCTCACAGTTTACACACATGGGAAGGAAACACACAGGTGGAAAATTTGGTGATGACACCTTTCCTCTCCTCCTTACTTGATTGACCAGGCATATCTGCCGACCTCCATAGCCAGATTCCAAATTGGTAGCAGAGACATACCCCAGCCTAAACTTCTCCTCCGTAGGGCTTGTTGAAGGAGAAGAAGGCCCAGGCCCCTAACAGGGTCCCTCAGCTTGTCCCTGCTCTCTCCTCATCTGCCCCAGTCACATGCAGAAAATGCAAACGAAGGAGTGAGGATGGCACGTGGGTTTCCACAAAGAACAAGGGAACAAAACCTCCACAGATTGACTCTGACCTCTCACAGCCTCTCCCTGCCTCCCATGGAAACGTGAACTTTCCTTTGACACACACATACACACACACACACACACATACACACCAGTTGTTTAACAACACCCTTACAGAGAGTGGACAGTGTTCTACTGCAGCACCATGAGAATGAAGAAGGCTCTAAATTGCTGACATTTCTGTCTCAATTCCTGCCTCTTTCCCTTCTCCACCCTATTTGCACTTTGGCTCCATAAGGCCTCCAGGGTAGAAAAGTATAATTCAACTGGACGCTAGCCTTCCCAGAGCACTGACCTTTACTGTGCATACCTTGGATATTTTCCCAGAGATGCAAAGGGGAAAATGCCTTTACCATCAGCATGTGGTTCCAGAAACTGTGCAGAGGCAGCATGTCTCCCTTGCCCTTATGGAGGCTTGTAGGATGGAGGACAGGGTCCCATTGTCCTCCTTGTCATTGGCACAGAGAAAACTGGGGGATACTTCTTGTTAAAAACCACATTCATTCGAATATTCATTCATTAATTCACTCTCCATAGAGCCATAGCCCTTTGAACTGGGACCTCAAAAGATCATCGGGTCCAGCACCCTGCATTCAGCATTGCTAGGAAATGGAAGTCTAGAGAGACATTCATTTCTTCTTTTATCCACCAAATATTTATTGAACACCTACTATGTGCAAAGTACAGAATTAAGAGTTGTTGGGAATACATTTGCCCTTGGGGAGTTTAAAATCCTGTAAGGGAGAGATGTTCCATTTTATTATGGTACTGAGGTGGGGGTGAGGGGAATTACCAGGCTTTTGCAAAGAGTCATGAAGGCCAGAATACTGAATGCCATAGGCCCTTATTATAGCACATTTTAATTCATTGAGGTTTAAGATGATGACTATAGGTGGGAGCACTGAAAGGGAAGGTGCAACAAAGGATGGATCACGGGAGTCAAAAAGGTCCTTTGTGGACATGGAGTCCAACCCCTCATTTTACAGATGAAGAAACATAGCAGAGAGCTATGTGACTTGTTCAGGATCACACAACCACTAAGTGTCTGGGGCAGGGTTTGAACTTGACTCCAAATCCTGTACTCTATTCATGGTGCCATCTGACTGCTTTAGGACATGGTCAAAATGGTGTCCAAACTGCAGGTGTGATGGTACCCAGGCCACAGAATGATGAAGGGGATGCAGTGATGATCTTGGGGAGATAGCCCATAAATGGAATGCTATTGTACCACAAGGAATGACAAAAGGAACATTTTCAGAGATCCCTGAGAAGACTTGTTTGAACTGATACAGAGTGAAGTGAGCAGAACCACGAAAACAACTTAAAAGTAACAGCATTAAAAAAAATAAAAGAAAGATAGCCTATACACCAGGGTAGCCTAGGACAGACCACCTACTAATAAAACAAGTGCTAACCCCTAAAAGAGACAAGCAGGGCCTGGATGATGCATCTGATTTGTTGCCTGTCTCTGATGTCACAGGAAGAAAGGCACATGGCATTGGCCAGCAAAGCCCCACCGCTGCATCATAGAGCTTGGCAGCTGGCAAAGATGAAAAGTTCAAGAATGAACAATTCTAATGTGGGAGATTTCCAGTAGAGGGCAGGGGAGGGGTACTAACAAGGAGGACAGGCATGTCCAGAGCACAGGCATCATATGTGAGCACTAGGGGTCTCAGAAAAAGCCCCCAAAGCAGTTAGGACAAACGAGGAGCTGTGTAAAGCATCTAGGTCCTATACTATAAATAGACTTATAAATGTACACCCACCCACACACAAATATACATAAGTACATATATGCATGTACATATTAGTATTCTATTCTTATTAAAATTCTTTGCAAACCTTGAAGCTATATGGCTATATATGAAATATAATATATATATATATATATGTGAGAGAAATAATTATTTGATAACCAGTTATGGGGAGGTCTAAGTTTGTCCCTTCCTAGATCTTCATTCTTCTCTGGGCCAAATCAGCATCTGAAGGACATTGCTGATAATGACATTGGATCAACTTTCTCCTCTACCTGGTTCAGACCCCACCCAGGTGGGGAAGCCCATTGTGTTCTCCTCAGGTTTGGGTGGGGATAGACACTTTGTCTAGATTACTCAAAGCTAGGGGTGACTCGAAAGTAAATGATATAATCAAAGTCACATTTCCCACTGGCCCTCATTGAAGTAGGTCTGCCTTTCATATAATATTCATTCTCTTATTACTTGTTAACCAGTTAGAGTGGATTGCCACCCTAAGGAACACCCACTCCTCCCAGGGCATATAAACCTTAAGTGGGTTCCATGAGGGGGTCTTTGGCATTTGAGAGTGACACTGGCCCCTTTTATTTATTATTGCTAGCATGACTAATTACCTAGAGACTGTCTCTTGGACTTTGTATACATTACATACCTCTGCATGTATGTAGATGTAGGGGCAAATATAAAAGCAGCTAGTTGGCTCAGTGGACAAAGTGCTGAACCTGGAGCAGAAAGATCTCAGTTCAAAAATCTAGCTTTAGACGTTGGCTGTGTGACCTTGAGCAAGTCACGACCTCTATTTGCCTCAGTTTCCTTAACTGTACAATGGGGATGATCATAGCACCTGCCTCCCAGGACAAAAAGAGATGATATTTGTAAAGTCATAGTAGGTGCTATATATAACTATTATGACTATTATTGCTAAGGCGCTTGTAGTTAAAATGCTCTATACATGCTAGCGATTATTACTAAAGCTGTATGGGTGTCACTCGGCCCCAGGTCTTTCCAGGCTCCACGTCCAGAACTCTTTCTCCTCTATCACACTATTAAATGAGGGGCAGAATTAGGTGACCTTAAGGACTCCTTTCTGCTTTAGCATTTTACAATTCTAAATGCCAAAGGGTTAATGTGTTTCCCTATCACAGGTCATATATACGTCCTTTAGCATAGAGATCTAATGCCCAAACAAAGAGGAATGCCTGCTAAGGGTGGGAGTTTCAGGCACAGAGGCAGCCTGGTGGGCAGATGGTTTGAGAGAAGACAGAACTTTTAGTGCCCTTTGTACCACACCCTTTGTCTGCTGCCTACACATGCAGATGGTGCCGGCTGGAATGGTGTCAGAGAGCTGCTCTTGGGCTCCTAGCCTGGGTCTTACAGATGTGAGGTGTTTAGCCATCTGAGAGGCCCAAGGATCCCATGTTTCTTTCTCAGTCCAAAAGTTCAGTCTCCACAACATGGAGGCTTTCCATGCACCCAAAGAAGATATTTGGAAAACACTAAGCACAGTTACTGACAGGCATGGGGTATTGAATAGTTCCTTCCTTGCTTCCT
The DNA here is from genome assembly GCF_028583685.1 of Petaurus breviceps papuanus. Taxonomy (NCBI): domain Eukaryota; kingdom Metazoa; phylum Chordata; class Mammalia; order Diprotodontia; family Petauridae; genus Petaurus; species Petaurus breviceps. The sequence continues at coordinate 33,403,492 of NW_027185850.1, read as the reverse complement.
CCCTTCTATCCTTCCTTCATTCCTTCCTTCTCCTTTTCGTCCTCCCTCCCTCACTCCCTTCCTCCCTCTCTCCCTTCCTCCCTCTCTCCCTTCCTCCCTCTCTCCCTTCCTTCCTTCCTTCCTTCCTTCCTTCCTTCCTTCCTTCCTTCCTTCCTTCCTTCCTTCCTTCCTTCCTTCCTCCCTCCCTCCCTCCCTTCCCCCTGCTTTCAGAGCTCCATGTTATATGAATAGCCCTTTCACCAGTGCAATGTGTCACCCATCTACAACTTCTCATTTTGGGTGTCTTTTTCCATGTTTCCCTATAAATTCCTATAAATCTCCCAGAGCTGAGGCCTTTATTCATTTAGGATCATAGATTTAGAATCATAGAATCATAGATTTAGAACTGAAAGGCACCCTTGAGGTCATCTAGACCAGTTCCATTTTGCAAGCAAGGAAAGTGAGGCCCTCAGAGGTTAATTGACTCACTCAAGGTCACACAGGTAGTAAATGGCCCAGCCAGCATCTGAATCCAAATCCTCTGATTCCAAATCTTGCACTTTTTTTACTCTGCCATTCTTTTATTATTTGGGGTGTTCCAAAGGGCCATCCAGTCCATTTATCTAAAATAGACTAAACTCTATTTTAAGCTTCACACAATCGCCTCAGGCTCAACAGAGGAACACTCTTCTTAATTGAGTCATTGCCCCCTTTGAAGCTACTTCTGAAACTCAAGTCATCACTACTAACTAGCTTGTTGTAAGAGCCCAGGCAGGCAGTCACGGCGTTCCATCCTGGATGGAGCCCAGGCCAGCTCTCCTCCATTCTTCTCCCAACTCTGTTTCTGACCCTCCCAACATGGCCGCCATCACTCCTAGGCCTTGTTCCCTTTTCACCTCCCGTGTTCTCTTCCAGCGATAAGGTATAAGCTCCTCACAGGCAGGTGCTACCCCCTTTTTGTCCATCTTCTTATCCCAGGGTTTAGCATACATACCGCCTTGCAGGTAGTAAGTGCCTAATAACTGCTTGTTGACTTGACTTATGTGACGATGGCGCCAGTTATATAACTGAGTCTCAGTTTCCTTATGTATAAAATAGGAGCATAATAATTGCACTACTCAGCTGCAAAGGGAGACAAGTCTGAAAAATATGATGGAAATGGGAGTGATAATTACTAATATTTTACATAGTGCTTGACAGTTTACAAAACATGATCAAATTTCATGAACAAGGGTGACAGAATACAAAGGCACCACAATTTCTCCCTCCTCTCCAAATCACTGCATATTTATCTTGTATCTGTCCTATACTTATTTATCTGAGGACAAGAAGTCGAATGTAAACTCTCTGAGGGCAGAGACTGGCTCACTTTTGCATTCATATCTCCAGAGTAGCACAGTAGGCACTTTAAATAAAGACTTATGAATTCATTGATTGCCCTCAGGGAGCTTATATTCTATTGGGTTGAGGGACAGGAGTGTGCTGGTACTTCTGAGTTTAATTTTCATTATTAATATTTTCTCCATTACTTTCTCAAGTCCAGACAATCAACAAAACAATGAATCAAACCCTGTTTTGTAGCATTTGCCAATTTCTGAGGTGTGAATGCTCACTTTGAACATTTAACAAAAGGACCATCCAAATGAGTGGGAGCTAAGTCCAGCACACCCCAGAGAAGGGAGTGGAGAACACACACAGATTTTGAAAAGAACTTACTAAGGGATGTCAAAACTCTTCCTGAAATATTTGATAACTTCTTTAGGACTGACTGAGCCCCACCTTTGAGGCTGAGAAGGTAGAGGCTGAGGGGGTCAGAGTTTGACCCAAAGTTGGGCAGATAAAAAGGAAGGAAAACAGAGAAAGGGAGATAAAGAAGATATGGAGCAGGGGAGGGAGGGAAAGGGGAAGGAGAAAGAGCAGAGAAAGAAGGGGGGATTGTAGTAAAGTGTCCCCACCCCTTCTCAAACACCACAGAGTATTTACCTTCCCCAATAATTATTGAAAGACTGTTGTTGTTGTTGTTGTTATTGTTGGTAGTGTTGATGGTGTTGTTGGTGGTGTTGTTAGTGGTGTTGGTGGTGTTGGTGGTGTTGATGGTGGTGTTGATGATGCTGATGGTGGTGTTGGTGGTGTTGATGGTGTTGATAGTGGTGTTGGTGGTGTTGATGGTGGTTTTGGTGGTATTGGCGGTGGTGTTGGTGGTGTGGATGATGGTGATGGTGGTTTTGGTGATGTTGGTGGTGTTGATGATGGTGATGGTGGTGTTGGTGATGTTGGTGGTGTTGATGATGGTGTTGGTAGTGTTGATGGTGGTGTTGGTGGTGTTGATGGTGGTGTTGGTGGTATTGATGGTGGTGTTGGTGGTGTTGATGGGAGTGTTAGTGGTATTGGTGTTGGTGTGTTGGTATTGGTGGTGGTGGTGGTGTTCATCTTTTGTTCTGGAAGAGGACCAATAACATCATGAGGGCAATATCTTCCCTTGTGCATGAACTGGATTTAATGGAGGCAGAGCTCTGCAGAGTCAGCATCATTGAAAGGCTGTGTTGTGGAAGAGTATTTCCCAAAAGTGTCTTTAATGAGTAGAGACCATTCTTGAGAGGATATAATGTGAATCAGGAAAAATTTGGTTAGGCATGAACTGCTATCATTCCTGAAGTGTGTGATAGGACAGTATGTATTTTCACATCCCCAAGGAAGGCGTGTACTACACATGTGGCAGGGTGGGGGCTGAAATGGAACAGGGAATAGGGGTGTGGGACAGAGGGGGTGGCGTAGAGGAAAAACAAGAATGTAAGACATGCTTTGCTGGAAGGAGGCTGACAACCAAGAGAGTCACTTTGATTTGTTATGGAGAAAATGTGGGCCCAAGATGTTTCAGCAGAAACAAAGGCAAGGTGATCAAGAGAGGCAGCATGGTGCAAAGGAAGGAAAGAAGGAAGGGAGAGAGGGGGGAGAGGAAAAAGGGAGGAGGGGAAGGAGAGAGAAAGGGAGGGAAGGAAGAAAGGAAGGAAGGAAAGAAGAGGAAGGAGGGAGGAGGAAAGGAAGGAAGGGAGGGAGAAAAAGAAGGAGGAAAGAAAGAAAGCAAGAGAAGGAAGGGAAGGAAGAAATAAGGAAGGAAGGAAGGTAGCTGGCCTATAATTTACAGTCTTAGAGAGCTGCTTGGGGTGCTTTGAAATTAAGCGACTTACTTAGGTTTCCAGAGCCAGTGTGTCCCAGAGATGGGACTTGATAAGCAGGTCTTCCTGATGCTAAAGTAGGAGTTCTTGTCTTTTTTCTGTCATTAATCTCTTTGGCAGTCAATTTAGGGAAGCCTATGGATCCCTTGTCAGAAATCACACTTTTAAATAATTGAAGGAAAAGCTAAATCTCACTTCAACACCGGTGAAAATAAAACTGTGAGTTTTTCTTTTTTATCACCCAAGTTCACAGACCTCCTGAGATCTATCCATGATGGGCTCCCCAGGGCAGGCACTGTTGCTTTAAAATCAGCTCTCTACTCACTATGCCATCCTTTCTCTCATTCCTACCGTGTTTCCCTGATAATAAGACACTGTCTTATTAATTTTTTTTTGGACAGAAAAACACCAGAGGGCTTATTTTCAGGGGAGGGCTTATTTTAATGAACATTGACAGCAATTTTAATAAACAGGTAAATGTGAACAAAAAAATGTACCTTTATTCAATAATGAATTCAATAAAGAACAGGATGACACGCTCACTGCTGCAGCTCTGATTGGATGCAGCTCGGAGCGCGGCGTGCGTTTCACGGGGGGGACGGTGCATATAGCGTGTAGCGCAGGGGATCACCTTCACTACAGTAGCAATCTCAATAGGGCTTATTTTTGGGGGAGGGCTTATTTTAGAGGAATCTTACACAGTAAGGGGAGGGCTTATTTTCGGGATAGGTCTTATTATCGGGGAAACACGGTACTTTACAGATAAAGAAATTAAGGCTTAGAAGGCTACATTACTCTAACATTTCAAGGACCCATGATTTTGTCAATGTGATTCCCTCCTTTAATATCACACATCACAGCCCTTCTATGTCTCAATTGTGTAGTTCCTAAGGAGCAGAAGTGGGATTTGAATCCAGGTCTATCAGAGCTCTAAGTACAGGCTTCTATCTAATACACCGAAACACATACCACAAACACTGAATTTAGGACAGCAGATTTTATGATTCACACATTTCTGTAGATATACAGGTTTAGTCTCTGATTTTACACCACACTCTGTAATGTACAATCCACTGCTGACTGAGTGGGCCTACTGTCTCTGGATCATAAAAGGTTTTCTTCCTTGGTTGTACCCTCGAGGTGGGAATAAAGCCTTCCAGACACTCTGAGATGCAAACTAAGCAACCCAGGGAAAGGGAAGGTTATATGCCATCTTTCAAACCCCTGAAATGTCACGAAAGAACTGGAAAGTTTCAAATACCCCAGAAATACTTGAGTCCTAGCTATTTCAAAGAATTGTAACATGGATTACATTTCTAGCATAACCCTCCCATAGTCCAATTGATCAAGAATCAACATCATTTCTTAGGGAAGAGATCATACCAAGGGAAGCTATGAAAGGGGTGATGGCTACAGGTGGTTAGCATCTATGGAACAAGAGATGAAAAGTGGAGAGGGAGACCACAATGCCCATTGGGAATAAAAGGCAAAATCAACTGAATAATAGCAAACCAATGAAAGAAGCCATCACAGCATGTGAATGGAGCTACCAAAGGAAGGACTGGCCAAAGAGTAATAAGGCAGTTGGGACTGCATTGTAGTCCCTGGTCAGAACTGGCCCATTGAAAAGGGAAGGGAGTTGCTTGATTATCTGGCACCCCAGAGTTCTTTCCCCTTGGTGGGGGCACATCCAGAGTAGTAATATGTCTGAAGGACTATGGGACATCAGTGGTCTACCAGAAAAGGAAGTGGAAATAGGTTTCTTGGTTGCCTAGGGACTGTGGCAGAAATCCCTTACTTTGTAAGTAAAACCTAATTTGCTTAAGGTCATGTGAGCCTGAGGGCTTGTAAGGGTAGAACTAAGAAAAGCTGGTAAAAGTTGCAAAGATCTGCATTTGGGCTTGATGTCCAGAAGAACTTCTTGACAATTAGAGAGCTCTCCAAAAGCAAGTGGGGCTGCCTCTGTAAGTTCTTCTTCACTTTAGGTCTTTGAGCAAAGTCTGGCTAAACACTTGCAGGGATGATGTAGAAAGAGTCTTCTATATGGATGCCTTGCTCTAAATGGTCTCTAAGGTCCTTTCCAACTGTGATTCTCTGATGGCCTTTCTCTATTACTTAGAATCTCTAGTTTTCTTTAAAGCTCAATTCACCCGCCTTCTATATGAAGCCTTTCCCTATTTCCCAGCTGCTAGTATCTTCCCTAACAAATTTATTTTGTATAAGTGGGGAGACTGAGGTTTCTGTTGGCAAAGATACAGTATCAAAGCAATCCAAATTTGCTGCTGACCTATATTCATAATATAGACCAAAGTTTAGGGTAGGCAAGTGGAGAATCTGGACCTTGCCTCCTTAGTTTGTTTTTTCTTCTTGACCAAAATTCATTTGTGTGTTATACCAGAATGAATCTTGGGAGTACTTGACCAGTTGTGTGGAACAGAAGACTTTGATCTCTGCCCAGACATAAGCGCTGAAAAGAAAAAAAAATCCAACAAGCTAATATTAGACTGGTAGGAAGCTAAACTTTGGGCATGTATCCACCATCAAAGGGGCAAGAGTCCAAAAGGGAGCAACTAGAAAACTATAAGGAAAACAAGATTGAAATGCTGAAGATTTCAAGAGGAATAAAACCCCAAAGCACAAATCAACAGATGGAAGTATGAGTACTAAACCTTCAAAGAGAATACAGGGCCTCTTAACAAACACTACAAAGCAAAGGAAAATGAACCAATATCAGATATAACACAGAAGCCTGCGTAACCCCAAGAAAATACTGAGAAATCCTAGAATGGTTCAAAAGAGAAATTAAATCCATAAGAAAAGAAATTATTAAGTAATAGATGTCAGAATTTATAAATCTCAAAGTAAAAATAAAAAACTCAATAGATCAGAAAAATCTATCTATGATGGAAAGTTTCTCTAAAGATACTAAATAGAGAATAATCAACTTGGAATAACAAAATAGTGAAGTATAGGAAATTCTAGCAGAAAATAAGTAAAAGACAACAATATTAAAAAGAAACTATGTTCTCTATATAAGCCACTGATTTCAAAGACAGATTGTGCAAACAATTTCAGGATCATATGTCTACCAGAAGAAAATGGGGGAAAATCACGCTCTGAACATCATAATGCAGGAAAAAATTTAATAAAATAACCAAAAATTCTGAATATAGAAAGCAAAGGACCAACTGAAAACTGATCAGCTCCAGAAAAAGAAATAAAAATACTTCAAACTCCAAGATAGTGGAATGATTGAATTTAGCAATTCCAATACACACAAAAAATTCTACAATAAACCAGGAGAAATAAATATAAATATAATATATTCCAAATATAAAGGGAAGAAAATTTGAATAGCTCAAGACTATTTTGGACCCACTAGAAACCACAGATCTGAAAGGAACAATAAATTCTGAAAAACAAAGGAGCTTAAGATGCAGCCACAAATAACACACCCTGTACATCTGAACCTAATCATCAATGAAAAAAGATGGATGTTCAATGAAAGAGAGGCAGTTGAGACATTTGTGAAAAAGAAATTGAACTTCGAGTCAGAATGATCATTGTTAAGAAATTAAAATTCCACAAATGGAATTGACAATGGTAAATCTTTTGCATATGTTGCAAAGATAGGAAGTTTCAACACTGAAATTTGGGGTGTTTCTTCAGTGACATGTCATTTTGCCTTGCATGGAGAATTCATAAGGAAGTCCTTCAATGTTTCTTCTTGACTGAAACAAATTTGACGTGGCCCGAGACAAAGCCCTAGCCAGTGAGAACATATGTACATATCATAGAAATTAAATGAAAAGTCTCCAACACTTATGTTACACACACACACACACACACACACACACAATACATCAGATAATTATATATCACAAGGAATTACAGAAGCCAACAAATGTGGGTATCTCAGGCAATTCTAATAGCAATTCTACCCATGTTGGGTAAATGTGGGTGAGGTTCAGTTAGAATACTTGATAGTGATTCATACAAAATTATAGTATGGAGCAATAGAACAAGGGGTCAAGGGACTTCAGTGTGTTGATTTGTGAATTGATTCCTCAAAGATTCAGGATAGGGAAGGGAGGAGAGTATAGTCTATATATGAGTATTGGTGTAGGAAAGAACTAAGAGATGGAATGATTGGAAGTCACAATAAGGATGAAAGACAGGGTTGGGGTTTGTAAAACAGAGGGAAAGATGCAATAATAAAAGATTATGATTAGGAATTTTGGAGTTCATGAACATAGTAGAAGTGGGATATGTATGTGTGTGTGATGGCAAGACCAAATGTGTGACCATTTGTCTATGTAGCTGAAGTGGAGGAGTGGGCAATGGGAACTGATAGAGTGTTTGAGGGAGTATAAATTTGCATTTAGTTTAAAAGACCATTTAATTACCCAATATTGAAAAGACACCTTGGTAACTTGTATGGTAAAAAAGAAAATCTTTGTGATCACTGATCTTGGACTAAAACTTAGCATTTGCCTCAATTATTTAAAGATGATTTTGAAAAAGGATCTGTAGCCTTTCCCAGCTCACCAAAGAGATCCACGACACAAGAAAAGGTTAATCATTTATTTATATAGTGCCTAAAACTGGACTTGGAGTCAGGAGACCCCAATTCTACTCACATCTCAGACTCTTACTAGCTGTGTGATCATATGGACGTATCAATTAATCAGTCTCAGTTTTCTCATAATCCATATGAGGACATACACCTCTCGGCTCACATGGTCATAGGCATGAGGCTTTCCTTATTGATGGAGATTCCTGCTTGCATGAGGGGGTGGTGAGAGCTAGAGAGAACTCTTCTCTTCCATCCTCATCTTAATGCCTTCCAAATCCAAGAGAGAAGGCATGCCATTCCAACTTCTCTTCAGGTCCTTGAAGGGAGAAAGACTCCTAGGAAGAAGCTGACATGCAGAAAAACTGGCACTTTGATCATATCCCTATTCTTAAGAACTTCCAATGGGTTCTACTGAGTACCAGGCTGATTACACTTTGTTGTTAAGGTAACTTCTTTACCTGGAAATATCCTTAGGGAAGGACCCTTTGTCTTGGGATGGGGTATGGGATTCAGCTGGAGACTGTGACTGGGTACAGTGCTTATCTATCCATTTATCCATCCATCCATCCATCCATCCATCATCCATCCATCCATCCATCCATCCATCCATCCATCCATCCATCCATCCATCCATCCATCCATCCATCCATCCATCCATCCATCTATCCATCTATCTATCTATCTATCTATCTATCTATCTATCTATCTATCTATC
>NW_027185850.1:33383583-33395036 GCF_028583685.1 Petaurus breviceps papuanus | reverse complement strand
TCTATCTATCTATCTATCTATCTATCTATCTATCTATCTATCTATCTCTCTATCTATCTATCCACCTAGGTTAAGTTATGAATCTGTTAGACCTGGGAGTAAATGTCTAAACTGGGAGGTTCTAATGGCTACCAAGAAAAGGTGGAAAGGGGCTGAATTCAGCCTGGAGAAAATAAAAGGCTGATATATGTACATAGCACTTTAGGATTTTCAAAATGCTTTACATGTTCCCATTAGAATGTGAGCTCCTTGAGGGCAGGAACTGTCTCTTGCGTCTTTCTGAATCTCCAGAACTTAGCACAGTGCTGGGCAAATGGTAGATGCTTAATTAGTGTTCATTGATTGATTGGTATTTCCTTATTTGGTCCCCCTTGTCTTGAATACCCATCCTCCTCACTTCAGCCTCTCCAAATTCCCTCATTGTCTTCCAGACACCTCAAGTGCTGTCTCCTACATGAGGCCTTTCTTGATCCCTCTAGTTATGGCTTTATTTTAATTCTTATATATATTGTGTTTTCTTTTCTGTGTATATTTTGCTATCTCCAGGTGAATGTATGCCTATTATTTAGCTCACAGTAAGCACTTAATAAATGCTTTTCCATATATACATATATATATATGTGTATAAGCATAGCATATAATATACATGCATAGATATGCATCATTTGCCAGTCCATAAAGTTATTTAAAATTGTAGAAATTATGAAATGAATGTTTTCAGAGAAACATGGGAAGAGTTGCATGAAATGATGCAAAACAAAATGAGCAGAACCAGGAGAATGATTTGTACAATAACAACGTTATTAAGAGAAATAATTTTGAAAGACTTGAAAATTTGAATCAGTGCAATGACCCATCATGATTCCAGAGGATTGAAGATGAAACATGCTTGCTGCCAAAGACGTGATGGACTCATGGTGCAAAATGAAACATACATTTTTGGACATGACCAACACGAGAATTTGTTTTCTTTGCTCATGCATTTTTGTTACAAGGGCTTTCTTTTTCTTTTGTGCAATTGGGAGACGATGAATTAGAAGTGATATCAAATAGAATTGTTAATTGAAAAAAAGTTAAATTAAGTTTAAAAAGAAAATAGCTTTTAGAATAATTTTCGTGAATGAAATACGCTAATATTGTATGTGTGTAGGCCTGCAACTATACAGGTTCCTGTCATCCAATAGGGGACCATTTTCCATGAAGTACGAGATTGTTGCCATAAGGAATAGATGGGAGGGCCAAGAACACTTAGAGGTATTTTAAGCCATGACTGGAACCTGGGTGTTTGTTTTTCACATAGTTGTAAATACCACCTCCTCCCCTCCTCACCTAGAGTAGCCAAGTCTAGTCGTTGCTACATCTCTGAGGTCTCTGGAGACCCCTTTTGGATGGCTCGCAGAGAGGCAAGCTGCCTGACTTGTTCACATCCACCATGGCCTCTCCATTGCTCACTAGGTGACTCCCAATTTCAGTTCTTCAGAGACTGTAGTGTTCTGTAACTCACAGCCATATGGCAACACTGGAAGAATATTGGTATTAAAAAGATGGGTCTTTTTTTCAGTAAGATTAGAGAACTTTGCAATTTTCCAGTGGCATTCCAGCCCACTCTCTTTCTGTTCAAGTCTGAGTTTAACACATCCATTTGCAGTGTCTAGCCAAGATATGTACATATAAACACACATGTATATATACACATATGTATGCACGTGCATGTGTATATATATATATATATATATATACACATCCATACATATATGTGTATATATATTTGCTGATAGAACTCCATATGTTGCCTATTCAACTATGGATCACAATGTGGATCAGGGATTCTTAACCTTTTTTGGATCATGCGCCCAACTGGCAGTTTGGTAAACCCTATGGAATTCTTCTCAGAATAATATCTATTACTTACATTAACAGTTGAAGGGAAATCTAAATTTTAAATAGAGGCTAATGAAAATAACTAATTTTTCCCCAGCCAAGTTTAGAGAGCAGAACTTAGAACAGAGTTTAATAGATGCTTATTGATTGACTACTTCAATCCCTCAAAACTTGTCCACTGACCCCTTGGGTCTCTGTGGATCTCAGGTTAGGAATCTCTTGTCTACTCAATAAATATTCTCCATCCACTTAGTTTTTCATATGTCTATTGTTTGGACATCTCTCAAGAATTATTATGAATATTATTTTGGGGGGCTCTGCAATGTTCCAGGTCTTGATTTAACAAAACAATGCTGTCTGTAAACAGGACTTTCCCAAAGGAATCCCTCCTCAACTTAGATCCTACTGTGGATTTTTTTCCAAAACAGTGCCAAACACCATTTCTGGGCATATATTTTCCTATTCTACATCTTGGTTGATATTAGTCATCAGAAACCTGTTGAACAAGGTTCTCTCTGTTGATGTGTCTTTCAAAAAAATCTTGCATATTTTCACATATCCATAGGAGACATGTTGTCAGAGAAGATTGTTTAAGGTGACGTTTTGTTCTGCAAAATAAGATACTTTTTTCTAGCCAACAGTAATAACAGGTGCAAACATAGACCAATTACAACAATTACACAAAGAATTCTAACCTAGGTAAATAAATTGCCATACTGAGAAGACCAAAAAAGGCTAGAAATCAACCTAATTAACAAATACTTGACTTATTTGTCAAGTGGAGAAATATGGCAGCCAAATGAAACACTGGTTTCGAATGTGAACTTTTTCAATCTAACCTAGAGAGATAGTAGGTTATGAACAATATTGCTTCATAAGACATTAAGCATCAGGGGATAGAGATGGAACCAATTTAAAGAAAACTTGATAAGAGTCCCACCTAAGTAAAGTCACTCCAAGGACTTTTAAGGATGAAAGAGAATGACAGATAAAAAAATGGAAAAGATCTACAAAATTTTGACAACAAATGCCACCACCAATGTAGGAGATACCACATTTGGACCTGAACATCAAAGTCCCAAGTGAGCTAGACGAAGAAGAAATATAAAGTATTATATGAATATAAAATTAAAACTATTTATTGATTTGTATGAATTTGTTGCATATTCTTGTTTATTGTGAAATTTGCTTCTTTGATTGATTGGTTGGTTTGGTTGCCTAGTACACTTTTTTGTTCCACACAAATTTGGAAGAACAAAGTGGGTTCATTTTGATACTTTGGGACCCATCATCCTGAAAGGAGAAAGTGTGAAGGGATAGAGCTTCTTTCTGAAGAATCACAAAGCTGGGGAATTGTTGATGAAATGATATTTCTGAGATATTCAGGGTAGAGAAACTAGGTAATTGTGGATAATTATCGGTTATCGATCATCTAGACAACAATTAAGGACCTTCTATGTGCCATACCCTGTGCTAAGTGTCAAAGATACAAAGAAAGGTAAAAAAGAATTCTTTTCTTCTAGGCAATGAAATAACCAGGTATATACAAGGTGTGTGTGTGTGTGTGTGTGTGTGTGTGTGTGTGTGTGCGTGTGCGTGTGTGTGTGCGTGTGTGTGTGCATGTGCGTGTGTGTATAAAGGGTGGATGGAAGGAGATTTCACAAGAGAAGGTACTAGCAGCTAGGGGGACTGATAAAAACAGGTGAGATTTCAGTTGATTCCTGATGGAAACCAGGGAAGACCAGAGGGAGAAATGAGCAGGAGGTCAAACATTTCAGGCCTAAGGGACACGAGTACAAAAAACACAAGAGATGGAAAGTCGTTATCAAGGGCAAAGGTGCCCAGATCATAGAGGGCACAGAGAAGCAGAAGACGTAAGAAGACCTGAAAGGTCGACAAAGTGATTCACCAGGTGGTGAAGGGATTTAAATGCCAAACAGAAAATTTTAGATTTGATCCCAAAGACAACAAGGAACCACTGATGTTCACTGAGGGGGTGGAGGATGATGTGGGTGGGACATGATCAGACCTGGACTTTAGAAAAATTGCTTGAAAAACTTTATAATAATTAGAAATAGTCATTAATCAAATGGACCATCTTCCAAAGTATTAAGTCCCCTGACCATGGAAGTATTCAAGCAGAAATGATGGACATCTGCCAGGAATATTCTAGAGAGAAGTCTGTGCTGAGTGAGAGATTAGATTTAGCTAACCTCTGTTAACTGTCTTTTCTCACTCTATGATTCTATTCCTTAATGTTCACAGGCAAGGTATTAAATATAATGAACCTAATTTGAACTAGTTAAGATAATAAAATAACCACTCTATACCCTACCCCTCGAAAGGAAATCTATTGGTAGCCGAGTGGAAGATAGATTGGAATGGGGAGAGATTTAGGCAGCTAGAAAGCTATTGTAACAGACCAGGAAAAATGGAATGGGGGCCTGAACTAAGTGGGACACTATGAGTGGTAAGAAGGGGATTAGTACAAGATAAGAAATAAATTATAAGATTTGGCATTGGATTGGATAATTTGGGGTAAAGGAGAGTAAAGAGTTGAGGATAACATTGAGGCTGGTGACAGCCAGTTATACTGGTCCATTGATTGCTTATGTGTTTTTAAAATTTATTTTCATTGATATCTTTGGTTGTATATCAACTTAATTTCTGAATATATTCATCCCTTTCTGATACCCAGCAAGAACTCCTCTATAAATAAAGAATTTTAAAAAGAGGGAGAAAAAAAAGCAGCTTAATGAAATTAATGAATATATCCACTGAATCTGACAGTGTATGCAATGTACCACACCCACAGGCCCCCACCTCTACAAAGAAGAGAAGTAGAAAGTAGTTTCTCACCTCTCCCTCAGGATCAAGCTTAGGTTCATTAACTGTTGAGTGCTTTGATTTTGCATGTGATACATACAGACTTTACTCTTCCTTTGTAAATAATCCCATGATAAATTCAGTAATGGCTCAGGGTCTAGATGCTAGAACTTAAATGAATCTTTTCATTAATGGGATTTGTTTGGATTCAGTCAAAGGGACGCACTTGAGGACCTAGAGGGCCGCACGTGACCTCAAGGCTACCGGTTCCCCACCCCTGATCTAGAACAAAACCAATAACAATAATAGCAAACATTTACATTGCTGTTGCTCAGTCACATCTGACTCTTTGTGGCCCTATTTGGAATTTTCTTGGCTAAGATACTGGAGTGGCTTGCCATTTCCTTCTCCAGCCCATTTGACAGATGAGGAAACTGAGGCAAAAAGGGTTAAGTGACTTGCCCAGGGTCACAAAGTAAGTGCCTGAAGCCAGATTTGAACGCAGGAAGATGGGTCTTTCTAACTCCAGGTCCGGTGCTCTACATCCTATGGCACCCCCTTAACTGTCCTAGCAATTATATCATGCTTTAATATTTACACAGCATTGTTCAAATACGATTTTATTTTGTCTTCACAACAACCAGACGAATGCTATTATTACCCCCATTTTAGAGATGAGGAGACTGAGGAAGGCAGAGGTGAAATTGTTTGCACGGAGTTCACAAAATTAGTGTCTCAGGCTGTATTTGAACTCAGGGCTTGGCAACTAGATGCAGCACTCTATCTGGCTGAGGAGTGATTGTCAAGCTAAGGAGTGAGGGGCAGTGAGACATGGGGGTACAAGTCACTTAAGGATGAGAGTGGGCTGCGCCATCTAGCCTCCAGGGTTGGCTCTTATAGCACAAAGAAAGGGAAGGAAAATGGGTTAGGAGAAGTCCTCTAGAACTCAATCAACTACGGAATGAACAAAGACTACCGGGGACCATAGGATTCAATGGGTGCTACAATGCTGTCTCAGGAAATCCTGAAATACTGACTTCTATAGTGAAATAAATATTGAATGGTTTCAAGTAAAGTAAGGCTCTGGGATCCTCACTACACAATCAAGCCCAACTCTGTACCCTGTCCAGAGCATCCTTCCTCAGCCTTCATGATCTACCATGCTAGTTGGCTGCAGGAGGGGCAGGATAGTCTAATGGAAAACATCCAAGACTCTGAATAAAGAGGACCTGGATCAGAGCCTCAATTCCAACATTTGTTTTGTTCACTGATTGACACATGAGCCTTATCTCTGATCCTCAGTTTCCTTAAGCATAAACTGGAAATAATAGTACTTCTACAAAGGTGCCCTGTTACCCCGAGAGCACTCTATAAATGTAAAGCCTTGTCATCTTACTGTAATTTCAGAGCTCGTGGGGGCCAAAGAGACCATCCGGTCCTACAATAAATCTTATGTCAGAAACCTCCGTTTATTTACTCTCACTGACTAAGTGATGTTACTTGCCCCTTTGACCAATTCAGAGTTGTTTTATGGTGAGGTCAGAAACAGAGGGAACAAATGCTTGTTCTGAGTCAGCATGACTTTCAGAGGCAAAGCCCAGATGTTGAAGGGGAATGAATCATTCAATGGGCCAACTGGATCATAGCTGGAGCACTTTCACTTCTTGCCAAGGTACAAATCAGGAAAGAGACAGAGCCACCAACTTGGCTGGCTGTGCACATGGTGGCAATGGCTATGAGTCAAAGCATGTGATGCACGTGGTATAGTGGACAGAGGGCTCGACTTGGAGCTAGATAGATCTGGATTCAAATCCTACTTCTGCAGGTTTCTAGTTGGGTGGCCATGGATGAACCCTTCAACATATTTGGGCCTCAGTTTCTTCATCTGAAAAAAAATAAAGGGATTCCTTGTAGTCCCTAGCTCCCAGCACTGTTGAATCAATCAAGTAAGACTTTGTGAATCTTAAAAGAGTAATCCATGAGCAGAAAGTGCAAGAATCCAGCCATGCCCTTATGGATGAAGTGGCCATGTTCCACTGACATGCTTCTGTCAAGTCAAAGAAACTTCATTATCAGAGGCAGGAAAAATGGAGGGCAGATACCAGACAAAGGTTCTGGTTGTGGTTTGTCCTTTGTTCTCAAAAAGGACCCTGACATCAGGAAGATGATGACATGACTTGCAGTTGGACTTTGATTTAAGTGAGGCAGGGCCATGCAAGGTCACCAGCCTCACTTTCTCCTCCAGAATCATCTGGGCCCAGTGGCCAGATAATGATCAGGACAACTGGAGATGGCCCAGGATGAAATGGGAGAACCAGAACCTGGCCCTTTTAGGCTAAGGCCTTTTCATGTGCTCACTTAGCAGTAAAGAGGCCTCTTTAAGAAGTGTATCAAGGGATGGCCCCTTTAATCAAAGGAATTAGGAGATGAAAGGATTGTGCTGAACTTGAACTAAAATAATAGATAAGAGGTGAAGGAATGTGACTGATTACACACAATGTGTACCTGGGAGTCTTGTAGCAAAGGGAAAGGTTGGGTCATGGTTAGGGAGGTTGGGAAAGAAGCCCTTACTCAGTCATGGTGGATTTGAGTGGACTTGGACTTGGGCTAGGTCAGGATAGACTCTAGGTCCCAGAAAGATGTGATTATGAAAGAATATAGATTTTTCAACTTCTCAACCTTTTATCTACCCCATAGACTTCCAATAGTCAAAGCAATCCAATCTATAGACAAATCAAGTATTTCTTAAGCACCTACAATGTTCCAGGCATTGGTACACAAATGCAAAAGTAATACAGTATTCATTCCAGCTGGTACAATCCATCCTTATAACCTGACTAATGTATAATGTGAAAGTATTTACAGATCCTATACTTGACTATATGCCGCCTTGGGGGGGGAGGGGAAGGAGGCGGACAAAATGTGAAACTCAAGGAATTGTGGAATTGAGTCCTGTAAACTAAAAATAAAATTAAAAAAAAGAAAAAAAAGGAATACAGTAGTCCCTGATCTTGAGGAGCTTATAATCTAATGACAGGCTATGACAAGCCAGCAAGTATATAGAGAATGGCTCTGTGGTTTCTTTGATATAGGAAACTCCCTCTACCAATGCAGGTTACCACCTCTTCTGCCATTTATAGTCTTAGAGGGGTTGCCTAGAGCACTGAGAGGTTAAGTGGTTTTTCTGGGGACACAAATATAAAAAGTGATGTAGTTCTTACTATTATGGGGTTTACATTCTAATAGGGGAAGATGGCACATATAGAGAAATGGTGGTGAATATTGGGTATTTGAGTAAGAGAAGTAAGGGGGCTGATGAGTGGAGTCATAGGGTAATTGATGGGCATGACCTTTTTGGGTGGATCTGGATGGGTCTAGTATGGTGAAAAGTTATTAATCAGAAGCCTTGTGTTTCAGAGAAGGAGTTGGAATGCAGGTTTGGAAGTGAAGCCCGGAGTGCAGAAGCATGACATGAAGATGGCTGAGAAGTAGGTTGAACAGTTTTAAGTAATGGTGAAGACTAGGGGCTGACCTCCCTCCAAGCAGCAGAAGGGCAGTAGAGATAGAGGTCACAGAAGTCGAAGAAGTTAAAAAAAATTGAGAGGCCAGCATGTTATAGACAGGAATATCGAAGTCACCCAGGAAGATGACAAGATGGAAATAGTAAAGTCTGTAATTCAGGTGCCAACGTCATTGAACAAGCTGAGAGAGTGTCTCTGGGAAAACACTGACATTAAAGAAACGGGCTGTAGAGTAGCATCATGTGACCCAACAGTCGATGTTTCATACCCATGGCCCCAACCTCTGCAAAGAAGGGGCAGGAGTCTTCTCATACCACTTGTTCTTCAGTATTTCACAAGTTAGTGTCCATTGTTTGGTGGTTGTTATTCTTTCCATTTTTATTACAGAAATCACTGAGTTCATTGTTTTCCTAGCTCTGCTAACTTTACTTCTGGCATCAGTTCATCCTTCTCTTTGATCACCATTTTTCTTAGGGCACAAGAATATTCAATGACCTTTATGTACCATGACTTTTTTTTTTAGCCATTTTCCCAACTGATTAGTAAGAGTAATACTGACAACTATCAATAACAATAGCTAGCATTTATATAGCACTTTAAGATTGCAAAGAACTTTACAAGTGCTTTAGTTTGCAAAGAACTTTGCAGATATATCATTTGATCATCACAACAACCCAGTGCTGTTATCATCCTTGTTTCACAGACGAGGAAATGAAGAGAAGGGAAGAAACCTTTATCAAGTCCCTACGATGTGCTAAGCACTTTACAAATATCATGTCATTTGATCTGCATAGCAACCCTGGGAGGCAAATACAATGATTTTCCCCATTTTACAGTTGAGGGAATTCAGGCGGACAGTGGTTAAATGACTTATCCAGGATCACACAGCTAGGAAGAATTTGAGGTCAAATTTGAACTCAAGCCATCCTAACTCCAGGTCCAGAGCTCGAGACATGGGGCCACCTAACTGCCCCCATAGAAAAAAACTTTCTGTCAAAAAGCAGGGAGTTGGTCTTTTGGCCATGATGAATGAAGTTACATAGATATGTCCCGCTGTTGGATGCATACAGGAGAATTCTATCTCCGTGTGTCCGTCCACATGTCTTTCTTGGTTCCTATTTGTATTCCCTTTGTATTTGCTTTGTCATTTTCCTTGTCTGCAAAATGGGAATAATAGCAGAGCCTTCTTCCAAGTATAAAATGAGATGTTTATAAAATACTTGGCAAACCTTAAAGTGTAATATAAATGCTGGTTATTATTATTACTTACTTTATTGTTCTTATTTATTAATATGTTAATATTAATTAATGTAATTAAATAATTTAATTAATATTGTTAAATAAGAAATGTATTACTTTACATGTTACTTCCCCCTAATAGAATGTGAGCTCCTTGGGGGCAGAGCTGTTTAATTTTTATCATTGTCTCCCTAAGCATCTAGCGCAATGCCTGGTCCAGAGTAGAGACTTCATACATACTTGGTGAATTGAACAGAATTTAGATTTCACATTGATGCTGGATTGGAGGTGGAGAGAGGAATATTGCCCAGCATCAGGGGAATCTGTCCCTCTCAGTCCTATAGGTCTATGGTCTAATGTTCCAGATGCCATGTATTTTCCAACACACTTTCAGGTCCCTATACCTATTTATTATCACAAAAATCCTCTCTCTAAAAAACCGCTTACCAGTGTCAAGCAAGCCGTTTTTGCCCTTCTTTCCCCAATATTATGGAACTATTAAAAAAAATAGAGTAAAACTTTTGCTGGAGAAGTCCATAAAGGCATCTCATTTTCACACAAACAAAACCTTCAGGTTATCTCATCTTACAAGAATGCATTTTCCAAATGACAAAGATGGACTCTGAGTAAATTGGGTAGTCACCAACTCCCACAGCAGTGCTAAATAAATTCCTCTTCTCTGAAGTATACAGGAACTGTTTATTTCTCCATGTGCTCCAAGGCAGTCTGGATTTTCATTTAGACATCCCTGACATGGCCTGAAATGAGAACTGCAGAGGGCTGCTAGATTAATTAGGATTTTTTTTTCAGATTTTTTTTTTCTAACACCCGCTTACAGTAATGCAATCACAGCTAGGAGGATTCAAAAACCTCAGAAACTTAAAAATGACCATACATATGTGCATGTAGCATATATAAATATATGTATTTTAATACACCTTAGATTATTTCTGAACTGTCAGTAATTCCTCTGTTTCAAATGACAGAAACTCAGTAAAACTAAGGGTAGTACATTCAGGGATATTGTCCCGTGAGATCTCCAGATCAAAGAATCCTTATGGCCTCCAATATTGCTTTACTAAGAACTCAGATAAGTATGGATTTTATTTTGAAAGAGCCCATGAGCCCATGGGTTTACGTTAATATCACTTTGAGGTCTGCAAAGAGAGAAGAACCATTTGGACCCAGAGCATGTTTAAAACTACGAGTTAGTGCGTCAAATCTCAACAGCTGCCAAAATTCTAACTTAATTGTGGCAGGCTTCCTTCTGTTTACATGCTTGAGATTAAACAAGCCACCACCTCCTTCAAGGTCCCGGTTTAAGAAGAAACACAGCTGGCTTGAGATTGCTGGTGTTGTTTTCCTTTCATCTACTCTGGAAAAAAATAAATTATTTTCTGGTGGTATCCTCATAAAGGCAAAAGAAAGGGAAGGAGAGTTCCCACCACCAGCCCACCCCCAACCTTCTGCAACATGCATCTTTGGAAGGAACATCCACAGTGGGGAGATCTTAGATCCGTTCTCATATTGGAATAGGAGTTTAATCCACCTGCCAAGGAAGCCTGTGCTATCACTGTCCCAAATTTCACAGGACCACAGAGCAATCAATGCTTTCATTTTACAGCTGAAGCAATAATGTCCAAGGGAAGTGAAATGATCTACCCCAGGTCATACCCAAGGTAGGTGGCAGAGACGGTATTTGAACACAGAGCTTCTGACTCCAAGTTCAGCAAGCTTTTCATTGTGCCATGCTGCTATCTCAATAATGCATGGTTCCCATTTTATGGAGTGAGAAAATGCAGCTTTGGGAAGGTGGAAGAGACTGACATTTTGTCTTGTTCCTGGGGATTGAGGTTGGAGCTGGGGTGATGATGGTGTCCCCCATCATACTGATTCACCATCTGAAGTTGGCTGGATCCAAAGTCTACGGGGCTAGTCATGGTGGCTCTCGATTGACATGCTATTCATGATCACTTTACTCATTGG
>NW_027185850.1:33368388-33383573 GCF_028583685.1 Petaurus breviceps papuanus | reverse complement strand
AGAGTGTCAATGGCCTATGCTTGAAGTCTGTCAGTCTTGGTGGCTCTTGACCAAGTTTGCATTCTGTTGGGATCCACTTTTTGTGCCATAAGAAATGACAGAAGGGATGGTTTTTGAGAAACCTGGGAAGAATTTTATGAACTGATGTAGGGAGGTCAACAGAACCAGAACAACAACATTGTAAAATGAACAACTTTAAAAGACTGGAGAACTCTGATCATCACAATGACCAGCTATGATGCCAGAGGGGTCATGATGGCGTTCATAAATAATAAACCATGGTTTTGTGATGTATTGCTTGTGTGTCTTGGGTAAGTTACTTAAACTTCTCTAGGGCTCTGGTTCTTCCTTTAGAAATAAGGGGATTCAACTAAATGGCCCCTGAGGTCTCTTCCAAATCTAGATCTATGAGCTTATCAATAATTTTAAATAATTAGTACTGGCCCAGACCTGTGATTTCATTTCTAGAGACCCTTTAGGTGAAAAAGCTCTCTCTTCCAGTACAGGTTAGCACCTGTTCTCAAATATTGGTGATTTCCCAGGGATATTGAGAAGTAGCTTTCTCAGGATCACAGAACCACTAGGTATCAAAGGTGAGACTTGAACCTTGGTCTTTTTGACTCTGAGGCTGGATCTTTCCTCTAACCTAGGCTGCTTCTTGTACATTTGATGATATGGATTTTAAAAAAAAGCCTAGACCCCCAAGACAAACAACTGTCACCCATCTATGGTTTTCTGTTTGTTAGCTCTCAGCTAATCAGTCCTGTAATTTGTTAATCCAAGTTGACGCCTGGTTTTTAGATCAGGTTGACCTGCACTTTGGCAAGTCCATATTGGATTTCCTGAATGATTAGGGTTGGTAAGGATATCACAGCTGCGAATTAAACTCTGGATCTTCATGTGTGCAAAGTGTGGCAATTGCTGCTGAAAAAGGAAAATAAACAGGGTATTGAAGGAAATCTCTCAAGTGTTTAATGAGGCAGGATGCAGCTGCCGGCAGATAGAAATAAAGGGGTCAAGATCAAGGCTCTGAAACCGTAGGTAGAAATGAAACTCCCCCGTGGTCCAGCTATCAGAAGGACATTGACAGTGCACAAAGGTATCTCACCATCAATATACAAGGGAGAGATTTCAGCAAATCACAAATTGGACAAACAAGACTTCAATCTTTTTAAATTTCTTCAAATCCTTCAGGATGACAAATACTTGCCCTGTTCTCATTCCTTTACTCTTCAGGTCAAGAACCCAAATGGCATCATCTTCCACATATGTTTGTGTTGGCCTAGTTTGGGTTTTGGACTAGATAATGATCTCCAACGATCTTTCTAATGAACCTATAGGCTGTTGTCTGTGCTGGATTTTAAATTCTCTAATTGCCAGATCTCCGCTATTTATACTCCTATAACCTCAGGGACATCTTGGTTATTTGGACCTTCGTTTTCTTATCTATCAAAAGAGGGACTGAGACTAGATGAGCATCTCCAAGATGTATTAATTCCAATAGAATGTAAACTCCTTGAGGGCAGGAACTGTCTCATTTGGGTCTTTTTGTCCTCCGTGGCACTTGGTACATGCATGGTATGTGTTTAATAAATGCATGTAGAAATGAATGAAATGTACTTGAATTCAATGGGTCAAAGGATTTTAGAGCTGGGAAAGATTTTGGTTTAAATATTTCATTTTGCAGAAGAAAAGATTGAGGCCCAGAGTAGTTACTTGGCTTGACCAATGTCACAAGTTCAGGACAAGGACCAGGTCTTTAATCCCAATGTTTTTTCCACTCCGCCATGCTGCTCCCTGTCAAGAAATTACCAAGCAGAGCAAATATACACACAGAAAATATATGTTTTTCAATGAAAACTGGATGTATTACAAGTGTCCCTTGTTTTTAAGTAAACTCATTTTACAGAAATCTAAACCTACAGAATTGAAAAAGTAGAGACTTTTTTTAAAAACAAAATCAAAATCTTTCAAACTAAAAGAATTTATTCTTTGGAAAATTAGACAGTTAGAAAATGACCTCTTTCTTCATTTAATAGGCTGTGAGCAAAGATTTCATCACTCTGTGTCCAACCTATTGCTAAGCCCCTCTAATGCTCATGCTTCTGTGCCATCTCCATGCCAGGCTGTCTGTTCTTCAACTTTCACCTCTGGTCAGACCTTGGACTCTTACCCTCGGAATACTGGTCCCTGAACAGTAATCAAATGAACACAATCATTCCTAGGAAGGGCAGTCAATCACCAATCCTTCTGACTTTCCTTCCAAAACATGCCTTTCTGGCTACCCCTCCCCTATGAAATGTAAGCTCTTTGAGGGCAGGGACCATCTGGATTATATTTATTTGTATTCCTAGTGTCTAGCACAGTGCCTAGCACATAGTAAATACCAAAAATGCTTTTCTCACTCGTTAATTTCTTCATTCAATGTTTTCCCAGTGGTACTGTTTGATTATGAGTCAGAGATCACCACAGTTTCCAAAGAATAAAAATGCAAATGGCTTAGTCTCAGACAATGGAGAGGTGTGTATATCTAGGCTGTGGGCTATTACCAACTTAACAGTTTCAATATGGTCAAGTGGAGAAGAGGGAAAAGATCCAGTTTCCTTCTCCAGGGATCATCTCTTAAGGGGAACTCTCCTCTCTTCTGGTTTGCCATTGAGATTGTTCAGTCATTTTTCAGTCGTGTCCGACTCTCCATGACTCCATCTGGAATTTATTGGCAAAGATACTGGAGTGGTTTTCCCTTTCCTTCTCCAGCTCATTTTGCAGATGAGGAAACTGAAGCAAACAGGGTGAAACGACTTGCCCAGGGTCACACAGCTAGTGAGTATCTAAGACTAGATTTGAAGTCAGGAAGGCCTGGTGCTCTGGGCACTATGGCACTACCTAGACTCCACAGAGATGCTGGAATTCTCTAGCCAGATTGCTTATTTCATATAAAACCCAGAGGCCTGCTGTAATTTCATCAGCCAAACCCAACATGCTTCCTGTCCCACCTAGTGGAAATGTCTATTTGGTTGATTCAGAGAAGCCGACCAGACCTGGTTTGTACCTAATTGACACCTTTGCTGGACTGACTCAGTAGGCAACTTCAGAGGACTCTTGACCTTAACAGCAGCATAAGCAGCATGATTGTCCTGGATTCATCAGCACATTTCAGGCCTTCCTGGTTTACTTTCCATTGGAATCACATACACTCCAAAGCTTTTGGGTAGTGGAAAGAACCCTAGATGTTGGAGTCAGAGGATCTGGGTTCAAATCCTAACTCTGCCTTTTTCTACCTGTGTGATCTGTCTCTTCACTGCTGGAGGCCTCTGGTTTTTTTCATCCTTCAAATGAGGAGGTTGGATGAGACTATTTCTAAGGCTCCTCATAGCTCTAGATCTCCATATGATCCTTTGGGGGCTGGCTAGGCAAGTATTAACACAAAGAAGCAAACAAAGCTGGGTTCTCCCTTTAATTTCCCTCTCCTTTCCCCCATATAGATACTTAAGACTGATGCTGAAACCTATGACCTCATCCTTATAGATACTCCCTCCAGTGGTATATCTGTGCCTACCCATCCTGTATAGATTTTGTCCAATTCCTCCCATAGGTTCGCTGTCCTATCTGTTGGGGTTCTTCCCCATGATTTCATATGACATCCAATGGCGTACATAGGCTGTCCAGGTTATTCTATGATGAGAACTACCTTATGACCTTCATTTTTATTGTACATTTCTTTGATGACAGCCTTTACAAAGCTTCTCATTTGTAATTATGTGTACAATAAAGTGGTCTTATTAAAACAGAAGGCAGCTAGATGGCACAATGGATAGAGTCAGGAGGACCTGAGTTTAAATTTGGGTTTAGGCACTTATTAATTGTGTGACCTTGAACAAGTCATTTTTCCTGAGTTACCTCAAATTTTTTTTTAAACGGGGATACTTGGCTCACAGGGTTGTTGTGAAGAACAAATGAAATAAGAGCTTTCAAGTACTTAGCACCATCATAGTAGGCATCACTATTCAAACAGAGGTTGGCTAATGGTAAGGAGTAAGGAAGGGATGCAGTTTCTTTAGTATTTCTCACAAAGGCCTTACTGCTTTCATTTCCAAAAACCACGGCACCTCAGTGACTCACCCAGTGTCACACTGCAAGTCAGGACATGGATGAAATGGGAACTCCAACTTCTGAGTTCATGATGTTCTTGGTTTGCCAGGGCATGGCCCCTGGATACTCTTTCCCGGTGCCTGTTGAAAGGGGTGCATTCCTGTGACACACTCTTCTAGCTTACATTGGCTTAGATAAGATATACAAACACCTAGATGAGCTTGCATATTTCATGGACTTTGGGGTTTTAATTCACATCAAAGGAACTTGGCCTAGACGTGGCAAATCTGGGGTCAGACTGTGCAGATTTAACAAGACTGTATTTATGGTCATGCATCATTCTGCCCAGAGAAAGGATGGCAAGGAAGGCAATGTACCTTTCCAAGAAGAAAGAAGAATGAAAACACTCACTCTGACTCTATAACTTTATAGGGCAGTAATTCATCTTTGGCCATGGCTCCCAGTCCTATTTATGGCCTCTGAAGAGGGTGATTAAGTATGCCAAAATGTCAGTACAACCAAGGAGATTCTTGCCACCATGAAAATGTAACGACAATAAAATATATATATATATATTTTTTTTTTTAAGCAATCGGGGTTAAGTAACTTGCTTGGTTACATGGCCAGTTATTTCTGGGTGTGGTGCTAAGTATCTGAGCACAGATTTGATCCCCAGGTCATCCTGACACTGGAGCCAGTGCTCTTACTCACTGCGCCACCTGGCCGCCCCGACAATAAAATATTAATTAAGATTTTGGTTATGATATGGACATTTAGCTCCTATTAAAAGGGGTTGCATTTAATCCCCAGATACTAATGTTATATTCTCCCTCTACATTGCACCATTGGTACTTCCTCTAAGCAGTACTGTTAAATCAATTTCAGTATCAAAGAAAAGTGCCCCTGAATTGAATATAAATCTTTTGTTTCTTGATTCAGAATTGATTGGGAAATACACTGTCATTTATTTAATCTGTAGTCTGTGTGCTGAAGGTTCTCAATGAATCTTTGGTTTTCAGTTTCAGCTTATTGAAACTAGTCATTTTCTGGTGATCCACAATTTACAGAATGTTTCTTGGAGGGCACTAAGCCAGGCTTCTGCAAGTAAAGGACAGCGGAGTGAAGGAAGAAAGGAAGGAAGGAAAAAAGGAAGGAAGGAAGACAAAGAAAGAAAGAGGGAGAGAGGGAGGGAGGGAAGGAAGAGAGGAAAGGAAGGAAGAAAAGAAGGAAAGGAAAGAGGGAGAGAGAAGGAAAGAAGAAAAAAAGATGGAAAGGAAGGAAGAAAAAGAAAGAAGGGAGGAAAGAAGAAAGGAAAGAAAGAAATGAAGAAAGAAAGAAGACAAAAAAGAAAGAGAGGGAGGAAAGGAAGGGAGAAAGAAAAGAGGGAAAGGAAGAGAGAAGGAAAGAAGAAAAGAGAAAGATGGGAATGAAGGAAAGAAAGAAAGAGAAGGAAGGGAGGAAGGAAAGAAAGAAAGAAAGGAGAAAGGAAGAAAAGAAGGAAGGAAGAAAAATAATTTTAATAATTAAGTAACTATGTTTCAGGCCCTGTGCTAAGTGCTTGGGTTACAAATTCAAGCAATCAAGATAGTGCCTGCAGAGCTTACACTCTAATAAAGGAAGAGACACATGAAGGGAAACTAGTGTTGGAAAGAAGGGGGGAATGGAGGGTACCACCCCAGCAGGGTTTTGAAATGATCAGGAAGTGGTATGGTGACATGATTATGGTCAAGATAAGGCAAAAGCTCATCTATCAGAGCCCACAGGTAGAATCCTAGTTCAGGTGGGAGGAAGAGGGTTGTGGTGGTGGTGACCCGGTTTGGAATTTGAAAATTAGTCAGATCATTAAGCTGAACTGTAATCCATTCCCTAGTAAAGTAAGCAATTTGTCTTCTAAGAAAAGATACTACTACTGAAATTCTCTGTACTGACTCTTTTAAGGGCATTGTTTATACTTTACTTTCCCTATCATTAGAGATAACTACCAGATGGTCTTCCCAACTTTCTCAGTGATTGAGTGACTGTACCACCTAACTCCAGAGTTTCTTCTCCATCCCATCTCTTGCCATCATCTTGACAGAAATAAATAGCCCATACATACCAGTCTTCATGCCAATGGCCTCTCCAGCAATTTGACTACACCACTCCTCAAGCTCCTCAACTCCAACAACTTTCTTCTCTACACCCACTTTCTACTCAAATCGGTATGGTGTCAAGGGATGTTGTATGAAAGAACATAGTGCTACTTGCCTCAAAGGCTAAAGAAATGCTCCCTTAAGTATGCCATGGTAGGGAAAGGGTTGGATTCAAAGTCAGAAGAAATTAGAAGTTCAAGTCTAGTTGTATGACATTGGGCAAGCTACTTGGTCTCTATTGTCTTTAGTTTCCTCATCGATAAAATGAGGTGGTTGAAAACAATAACTTTAGTAAAATAGGAAGATAAAAAATAAACCCACAGAAATCAGCAGTCTTTCCATACACTATTAACAAAACCCCACTGGATATAACAGAAAAAGAAATTCCATTGAAAATAGCTACAATATGTATAAAGTATCTAGGAGCCCACCTACTCAAGACTCATGTAAATTTGACCACAGAACACTCGTTATAAAAATAAAGACAAATAATTGGAGAAAGAATAGTTGTTCATTATCAAGCCATGCCAATATAATGCTACTTAAATCAGTTTACATATTTAATATCATATTAACCAATTACCAAAGGGTAACTTTATAAAAGTTTATACTTTATAAAATTAAACAAAAAACAACAAAATTCATCTGAAGGAGGAAGAGATCAAGACTCTCAAGGGAAATTTTGAAAAAGTATTAATGGAGGGAGGGCTCCTTGCAGTGTTAGATCCCAAAATACACTCTAATGCAGTCATCACCAAATTTATGTGATAGCAAAAATAAAAAGGGAAAGGTTGATTAAATCAAGAAGACTCAAAGTAAGCTAACATAATAAAATAGTGGTTGATAAAACACAACACTAATAACTGGGGTAAGAACTACCAATTTGGCAAGAAATGCTAGGAAAGCTATAAAGCAGTCTAGCACAAATTAGGTTTAGATCAACTTTCATACCATATACCACAATGAGCTCAAAATGAATATATGACCTAAATATAGAAGATCATATCATAAGCAAATTAAAAAAGAAAGGAAAGCTATACCTTTCATAATTATGCACAGGGAAATAATTCTTTTTTTTTTTTTTTAAGCAATAGGGGTTAAGTAACTTGCTCAAGGTTACATGGCCAGTTATTTCTGGGTGTGGTGCTGAGTATCTGAGCCCAGATTTGATCCCTAGGTCATCCCAACATTGGAGCCGGTGCTCTTACTCGCTGAGCCACCTGGCCGCCCCAAAGCAATTGGGGTTAAGTAACTTGCTCAAGGTTACACGGCCAGGTGTTTCTGGGTGGGTGCTAAGTGTCTGAGCCCAGGATTTGATCCCCAGGTCATCCCGGCACTGGAGCCAGTGCTCTTACTCACTGTGCTACCTGGCTGCCCCTGGAAATAATTATTAAACAGGCAAAGGACAGAGGTGATCATTAAAGATAAAATGAACAATTTCAAAAATTGAAGCTTTTGCATAATAAAATTGGATGATTATAACAGAAATAGTTAACTGGGCAAAACTTTTGCAGTAAATTTCTCTGATAAATATCTAATACCAAGATATATAGGTAACTAATAAAAAAAAATACATGAGAACAAGAGCCATAGCCTAGTAAGTAAATGGTCAAAAGACATGAATGGTCAGTTCTCTCAAATGAAGAAATGCAAGTTGTCAACAGCCATATGAAAAAAAATGTTCCAAATCAATATTAATGAGAAAAATGCAAATTAAGCTTTGCAACACAATCTGAACCTTATTAGATGTTTAGCTATATTACCACAAAAAGGAAATTTTAAAATAAAATAATAAATAAAAATAAATAATAAAATAAAATGAGGAAGTTGAACGGGATGATTGCTGGGGTCCTTTCCACCTCTAACATCTTGTCATTTTATTTCTTTAATCAGTTCTCTATGGATGCATTTAGTGCCAATCATTTTTGTAATAGGTGCCCTATGTTTAATTTCCCTAAACCTATCTCTTTTACGTTTCTTATAGTTCTATTATATTGGTATTTGACATAAGATGATTAATTAATTTAATATATAAAAATAATCTTAATTACTTAAGCTCATTTCAAGGTTTATGCTTTCCTCCTATCAAGTACAAGCATTATTATTCCCATTTTAAAGAAGAAGAGACTGAAGTTCAGAGAAGGCCCATTTACACAGTTGGAAAGCATCGAATTCATGTCCTTCTTGGCTTCAGTTCACGCTCTTGCTTCACTACATAGTCGCTGCTTCACGAACTTTGCTCTGTCTCTCTGAACTCAGGGACTTTGCACAGGCTGTCCCTGTACTTATTGTGCCCTCTGTCCTCACTTCCATGTCCCAGAATCCCTCTCTTCCTTCAATGGTCCTCTTGGGCTCCTTTCCTTAGAGAGAGGGGTACCAGGCTAGAATTATAACTATCTGCTCTCTTAAATATTATTAGTCTAGAAGATGTAATTTCTAGGTTCAAGCTAAACTTCTGGTTGCTATTTCTTAACAGAGAAGAAGGTAGTTAAGTGGTACAGTAGATAGAGCACTAAACCTGTAGTCTCCCTGAATTCAAATCTAGCCTCAGACACTTCCTAGCTCTGTGACTCTGGCCAAGTCACTTAACCCCATTTGCCTCAGTTTCCTCATCTGTCGAATGAACTGGAGAAGAAAATGACAAACCACTGCAGTATCTCTGCCAAGAAAACCTTAAATGGGGTCACAATGAGTCGGACATGACTGAAATGACTGAACAACAACAGAGAAGAGATTCTCAAGCTCTATATCCAGTGTTGGTCTCCTCCCCATCAAGTTCCAGGTCCACAATGAGCACCCATAGCAACATAGCACATAAATCCAAGTCAGCAGCAAAACAGAAACTAGAGAAGGTATACGCAGAACAGTATGCACCAGATACTACTGAATGAAAGAATCTTCCCATTGTGAGAAAAGTAACTCAGCTCAACTGAGAGAGAGGTAGAGTCCCAGATCTCACCCCAAGGGAAATCCCCCAAAGTCTACAGTGTAGCAAGCTAGGCATAGGGACATGATAAAAACGGCCCCTTCTCTACAAGCCAGCTGCTTCTCAGAGTCTTTTTTTTCCCTCAGCAACTTGAGGAGAGGGTGTCCATGTTCATCTTCTCTCTTGAAGTTGGAAGCCAGAAGAAAAGGAAGAGGAGGAGGAAGAAGAAAAAGGAAGAGGAGAGTCGGAGGGTGAGGGGAGGAAGAGAAGAAGGAGGAGGAGGAGGAGGAGGAGGAGGAGAAGGGGAGGAAGAGGAGGACAAGGAGAAGAGGAGGAGGAGGAGGAGAAAAGGAAGGAGGAGGAGAAGAGGAGGAGGGGAGGAGAGGGGGAGGAAGAGGAGGAGGAGGAAGGGAGGAAGAGAAGGAGGAGGAGGGGGAGGAGGAGATCTCTTCTCTCTTTAACTGTTACCACTTCCCAGCCTCATACAGGTGAGAGACACTGAGTAATCCATCTCCGCTAAGGAGGAGAGTTCAGGCACCTTAATGTCCTCAATTAATGCTAGCTATCGCTGTTGCTTCTATCAGGATCAATGGGTCCTCTAAGTACTCTGGGTCAGCCTTGTGCCATCTGCTGTATTTTGTAGCTAAGGAAAAGAAAATGACTTTGTTTAAGGTCATGTGGCCTCTGGGGAGCAGTGAGACATAATCCTTGTCCCAGAAAAGGCGTCCAAGCCCATTGGCCTGCCGGCCTTTTTTATAACACTCCCAGTCATGAAGCGTTACCTCCTCTCAACCCATGTCCAAATTATGACAGGAAATGTAAAAGCCACAGGGAGTGGGGGAGGACGTTATGCTATAGCACCAAGGAGCCAAAAACACAAAGAAAAGAAGGTCTTTCTGGAGGAAAAAACCCCCACAGTCACGTGAGCTTTTTAAAGACCTGGTGAAGGGATTCAGAGGCGAAAACATGTTATTTCACCCTGGGCCAAAATCTGCAACAGTTTAGAGGCTGCAAATCCCCAGACCTGTTATGATAATATTCCATCAAGCTCCTTCTCCATCCCCATGTAGACACAACCTGGGTTTGGAAAGGCCATGGCAACATAGTTCTGCTTATGATTCTCTGCTCCTACATGCCCTGCTCCCAGTACACAATTTGGAAGACCCAGGCCTTCCCTCCAGAATCCAGACCTGGGGGAATTCATTCACTGACGATGGGAACTGGCCCTCAGCCTAAGCGGTCTTTAAGTGAGCTATGCATCAAAGGTTTCCTTTCCAGTAGTATGGAAACACTGGAGGGAGGCAGTGTGGCCTGTAGATAATGGGCCAGCATCGAAGCCAGGAAGACTTCCGGTCAAATCCTGCTTCTAACACAGCCTGGTTAAAGCAATTCTGGAAAAGTCCCTTAACCCTCAGTCTCTAAGCCAATGGTATCAAACTCAAATAAAAGCATATTCTTCAGCCATGTATTGACCTAGGAAACCACAAATAAACATTATCTATGTTGTATTTCAATTTATTTTGTTGAATTGCATTTAAATTTGGTCTCCTGCCCACCCCCCACCCCCACCCAGTTTGACACCTCTGCCTGTACTGTAATCGGCAGAGAAGGTGTGGACTTGCTTTGGAGAAAGGAAGTTACTCACTGGGAACTCCTTTCCCCAACAAAACCACAGGTCCAGTACCTGCCCTCTAGCATCATTCACAGAAAAGATGACCACTTGAGAAGAGTGTCCATGGTCCAAGAAGGGGTAATTGATGGAACAAGGAAATGGCCTTTGACTGTTGATTGGAAGTCTTATGGAGCACTCATTATGGTAAGGCACCAAGAGTGAATTGTACTGAGTCCTTGCCCTCAGAGTTTACAGCCTAGTAGGGGTGACACATAGCCATAACACAAAGTAGACTGTGTTGCTTGTTTGAAAAAGGTTTGGATCAAGTACCCTGAGAATTCAGAGGAAGGAAGAGACCCGAGTCTCACTATTAAATGTCTCATCCTACAACGTCAGCGTTACTCACCCTTTACTCTCCAGTGTAATTTTTACCTGAAGCATCATTTTATTCTGATATCGTGTGGCACCACTTTTTTTTTCCTAGCAGAGACCACAATGGAAATCCTACCATAAAGACCACTTAAGGACTAATAAAGGATCAGACCATATAAGGCATTGAGGGATCTTTTTATTTTAAATAAGTTACAAAACTATGTATACTTTTACAAGGAGTCTGCCCTATTTTAGTAAATATTTGGCAAAACCTCTCGACTGAAAGAGCAAACTGACCTTCATTCTGCTGGGTTGTTTTGCCACAACGAAAATCTTTCATTAATTTTCTGAAAATAGAAGCAGCAAAACCTTAAGTCTTTCTTTTCCACTCAGTGGAGTTGGACTTGTGTGTATTCTGGGTGAAGCTGTGCTGACCTGAGGTGTGACTCTTGGGATGCCTCTTTAACCTTACACACATCTCTGCAGACCCTTCCTTCTGGCTTGAAAGGTAAATAAAGTAGGAAACCAGGAATTACGGCACAAGGATAGACAAATTCAAGTCATTTCAGTTTGATTCAATTCAATTTGAAACGTTTATTAAGCACCTACTAGGATTTATGAATGAATAAAAAAGAATTTATTCTTGCTATGTGCTGAGCATTGGGACTATAGGCAAAAAATTCAATTCTAGTTCCTCAAAAAGATTACATTCCCTTAGGGATAAACACATATAGAGGATGGGGTATTTTGTTTTGGGAAGTTCCAGGGATGATGAGTGGAGCTGTAGGAGAGCAGACTGCCCATGCGTAACATCATGTTATAGTAGATAGAACACGACTTAAGGGTAGGAGACAAGTGTTCATATTCTGCCTCAGACACTTACTAGTCCTGTGTCACTGGGTAGGTCACTCAACTGCTCTGTTCCTTGGTTTCCTCATCTGTCAAATGGGGATCATGATGGCGCCTACCTCACAGGGTTGTGGTCACGATCAAATGAGATCACATATATAACATGTATAAAGTGCTAGTTATTACTACATTTTATCCCCAAGGCCTCCCACAACGTCCTGTCAATGCTAGGCCTTTAATAAAAATTTGCTGGAACTGAATTGAACTGGAGAGTCCAGCCTTCTATTAAAAGACTCATAGGAGCCCACAAATGCCTCCTCAGTGTCCCGAGGAAGTGAAAGCCCTGCCTGGTTGGATTTTTTCCTCTGACTTCCCTTGAATCTGTGCTTGAATGGTCTGCCAAACAACCCCAGCAGTGTCTGGAGAAGTCTGTGAGTCCCTGGTTGCTTCAAAGGACTCGGACCCTGGTGTTTGCTTCCCCCTGGTTCTAATTCTCTAGGAGTTAACTACTTCAGGATGTTGGGAGGGGCTTGTAAAAGTAGTTTGCTCTTAGGAGGGACGGTGTGACACCAGATGGGGGAATGGGGTGTGGACAGACAATTGGGGCTCTGAGGCCACTGGCCACAAGATACTTAGGAAATCTGGGCAGATGAGAAGTCTTAATGTAGATGGACCTCAATAAAGAGAGAGGGGGAATCATGGTGAGAAGCCAGGAGGACAGCCTGGAGGGGAGGCTTGGGAAAGAGACTCTGATCATGTTTGGGAAGAGCTACAAAAGTTCTAACAGATCTGGAAAGCTGATGAAGCCTAAAGGATCTCAGTTAGAGGCTGGCTGGCTGGGTGGGTGGGGATTGGGAACTCCCTTTAGGCACTAATGAGTCAATCAGGCTGGGAACGATGATTGTTACTGGATCACAGAGCTGGGAGGCAGCTTAGAAGCATCTGGCCCAACCCTCTCCTTTGACCAATAAGGAAACTAAGGTCAAGAAAAGTGAAGGTGACCTGACCAGGGTCACACAGATAGTAAGTGGCAGCTTGGTGGTGCAGTGTATAAGAGTGCTGGCCTTGGAGGGAGGAAGGGCTGAGTTCAAATCCTCCCTTGGACATTTCCTTACTGTGTGACCCTGGGCAAGTCATTTTTCCTCATCTGTAAAATGGGAATCATAATCGCATCTACTTTTTTTGTTGTATCAAATAACAGATAGATAGATAGATAGATAGCACGTTGCAAACCTTAAGGTGTCATATAAATGCTAAGTATTATAAATTCCAATGAATTATTATTATTTATTTACTAATGATTTCTTGTTAAATGCGTATAATATATGGTTATATAATAGAAACAATTAAATAAAACATAAATGATATAAAATCAATGATTAATTATATAAATTAATTATATAAGTATTATTATTAATTCCAAGGCCTCTGTTGATTATTTTCAATATATCCCATACATAGCTTGTTTGTATGTTGTCTCTCCCAGAAGATCCTCGAGAGCAAGGTCTGTCTTTTGACTTTCTTTGTACCCTCAGCACTTAGCACAGTGACTCACACCAAGTAAGCACTTAATAAATATTTTTCAACTGATATTATTATTATTATTATTATTAATTTATATGGTAGAGCCAGGATTCGAAGTCAGGTATTGTGACTCCAAGGTCTACTCTCTTATTTGGGAGGTCTCATTTTCTAAAGCAGAAAATAGCAGCCAGGAAGACTGTCCCATCCCAGCCCAAGTCAGGGCTAATTCTCTTCCTCCTCCTACTTCCAGGTTTATTAATAGTCAGGCCTTGATACTCAGTCACTTGGTTATAGCAGCCTTCTTCCTAAAATGAACTCTTCCGAAACATCCAAGACTGAGAGATCAAAGGGAGGAGATTAGGAAAGGGTATATAACAAGAGAAGAACAAAGTAGACAGTGAAGAGGTGAGGAGGGAAGGGGGAAGAATCCCTGGATTTTGTCTTGGAAGACCAGGATTTAAATGCAGAGTCTATTACTATGCTTGTAAGCTGTGTGACCTTGGATCGGTCACAACCCTCCCCTAGCCTCCATTTCCCACTGTCTAAGATGAAGGGTGCTTGACTACCTGGTTTCTAAGTTTCCTTTCTGCTGTCAATGCATGACCCTATAACTGGTTTAAGGCCTGACAGGTATGAGAAAGCTCTTAATGAGAGAGGAGGTTAGAGAAGAGAAGGGGGGAGAAGGGAGAAAGACAGGAATAAAGTATAATCGGCTTTCGTGATTCCAACAGCGTGTTGTGGAAGGGCTGTGTGGGCATGGACCTCATAAAGGGCTCTATAAAATGTAGAGTCTTTGCAGCCTGGCCCGGTCTGGTCTCACAAGTGCAGTAAGACGAGATGGTGTCTGGACCTGACAAAATCACCAAGGCTCCAGGGCCTGGGAGTTTGGCAATCTCACTTGAGTATGGTGAGGTGTGGGAAGGGAAGGAGAGGGGAGGTGAGCCCTGGACTGCTTTCTTTTCTTTGTGTTTGGGTCCCAGCAGAGAGGCCCAGGGGGCCGAGCTACCCATCCCAAGGTCAGGGTCGCAAGAGCTCCAGATGATGAATGGGATCCTGCCACTCCAGGGAGAGCATCGTTCCCTCACCCCTCCTCCCTGAAGGAGGCCCTTCTTTCTGCTGACTCTGCCCTTTCGAAGGGCTCCAGTGAGGGGGGTGTTTTTGCAGCCATGCCTCAGTGGGCTGATGATGCTTTATTAGATTTGTTGGACAGCATGTGGTCTCCTCCACCCCAACAAAGTGAAGGCCTGCTGGCCATCTAGCTAGAGGACACCTCTCCCCACTGCCCTGCCTCCTCACTCCCCTTCTTCCAACAACACAGAGACATTCTGAAGGTGCCCAAAAGAGAGGGAAAAAAATACAGTTGGGGCAAATTTACCCATCTCCCCTGGGCCTCCTCATTCCCTCCCTTTGCCACCCCCACCCCAGTTCTGCTGCTCGTGCAATGGGATTTCTAGGAGCCTTGACCCGGTCCAATACCACAACTGTTGCTTACCTTGATTGCTTACCAATCAATCAATAAATATTTATTATGTACTTATGTATTGGAGGCAGTGACTGCATGGTAAGGCAGGAAATAGAATTTATGAAACACCTACTATGTTCCAGGCACAGCCAAGGCTGCCCCTCCCTCTACACACACACACACACACACACACACACACACACACACACACACACA
>NW_027185850.1:33338542-33368378 GCF_028583685.1 Petaurus breviceps papuanus | reverse complement strand
ACACACACACACACACACACACACACACACACACACACACACACACACACACACCCTGGACGTGTTCTTTTCTCTTTTCCCGAGGATTATGCAATTTCTTTGCCTCTGTAGGTGGTGGAAAAACATAAAACCCCAGGAGTCTCTGTGAGTCTGGACCATTCTAGAATTATACTATACAAGTCCACTGACACACATAACCACATTAACAGCTCAGCTAATTACAGAACCATAGGAGCTGAAAGTTAATCAACCAATAAGCCCTTACTAGAGTGGGGACCGTTGGTTTCAGCCTTTGTATCCTCAGCTGCTTAGCAAAGAGCCTGCGACATGTCAACCAGTCAAATAAACACCTACTGTGCGTTATGCACTGGGGATGGAAATAAAGACAAAAAAGAGAGTCCCTGCTCTCACTAACTCTCCACCTAATGGGGGAGACAGCAAGCAGATCAGATGTACAGACGAGCTATAGCCAGGATGAATAGGAGATAATTCACAAGGAGAGCCACTGGAATTAAGGGGGATTGGGAGAGGCTTCCTGTAGAAGGTGGGATCTGAGCTGGGACCTGAAAGAAGCCAGGGAAGCCAGGAGGTGGAGATGAGGAGGGAGACACGCTGGCACGGGGGACAGCTATGGGAAAGGTATAGAACTGGGAGATGGTGGGTCTTGTTCAAGAAGCAGAAAGGACCCCCGTGTGGGCCGTCTAGTCTACCCCTTACATACCTGACGAGTGGTCACCCAGCTTCTGCTAAAAAGACCTGCCCCTCCACTTACATTCACATCCAGCCTCAGACTGTTACTAGCTGTGTGACTCTGGGCAAGTCACTTGCCCACTGCCTACCTCAGTTCCTTCCTCTGTGAAATGAGGGGGCTGGACTCATGACCTCAAGCATAATTTTCCTCCCACATGACAGCTTTACAAATACTTGAAGACAGCTATGGCGCGCCCCTAAGTCTTCTCTTCTCCAGGATCATCACGCCCCATTTCATCCACCTATCCTTATATGTCCTGGGCCCACTGCCCTTCACAATCCTGGTTGATCTCCTCTGAACACTCTCCAGCTTCTCAATATCTTTCTTCAGCAGTGATGCTCAGAACTGAAGAAAATACTCCAGAAGAGGTCTGACTCATGCCAACTGGGACTGTCACCGCACTGTTCTTTGGAAGTCAGCTTCTTCCAACACAGTCCAAGGTTTTTGAATGTCACAACACACTGATGATTCAGTCCATTTTCATCTATGATCAGACTTTAGAGAGAGAAAGGCAAAGGTGTAGGGGAGAGACAGAGAGTGATAGAGAGGAAGAAAGGGGGAGCGAGAGGAAGAGAGAGTCCGTCTTTGTTCCTTTGACCAGAAGATGAAATTGACTCTTGGTCGCACCATTCCAGGCTGATGACAAAGCATGACCTGGAGCTCCCATAACAGCTTTTGGGCCCCAGTGTCTTCTGTCAAACAGAACAGAAACAGCATTTGCAAATTATTTCTGTCCTTAGAATCCCAGAAGAAGTCTAGAGGGTCCTTTAAAAGCCTGGGAGTAAAAACACATCGAGTCCTTTACTGAGCCAACTCTGGGTCACTCATGGCAGGAATAATAGGAAGAAGGGAAATTCGATCATCCCCCAACTCTCACTTTAGCCCTTCACTCCATGCTCCTCCTCCCACAGGCCTGTCACCAGAGCCACTCACAACCAAGGAGGCCAATTGGCCAAAGTTTTATTCTCTTTTCTTCATCATTTGGTAAAGATTATTAGAATGAGCAAAGTGGCTAAAAGGGAAACAAGGGGCTAGAAGAATTTTCAGATTGCAAGTGAAAGCTCATCAGTTTTCCAAATAAAGGGTAATAGAGAGTCAGGGCCCACATAGTCCATAGAGAACTGGCTTGAGAGCCTAATAATCCCTGATGCACACTGGCTGTATGACCCTGGACAAGTCACTTCTTGTATCCCAGGTACTCCAAGATTATAAGCTTCAGACCAAGGGCTAATTTACAGTGGAAGAGGGAGCTCCCTTTGCCAAAGAAACCAAAGATCATGCCTTTAGTAATAATAACAATAACAAAGATGAAGCACCAGGAACGTAGAGTCAGGAAGCTGTTCAGTCATTTCAGTCGTGTCCGACTCTTCCTGACCCCATGTGGGCACTTCTTGGCAAAGATACTGGAGTAGTTTATCATTCCTTGTCCAGATCATTTTGTGGATGGGGAAACTGAGGCAAATGGGGTTAAAAGACTTGCCCAGGGTCTCACAGCTAGGAAGTATCAGATTTGAACTCAGATTTGAAGATGAATCTTTCTGACTCTAGGCCTGGTGTTCTATCCACTACACCACCGGAGAAGACCACCACCACCACCACCACCACCATCATCATCATCATCATCACTACCATTTGTATAGTTCTTTAAGGTTTGTCAAGAACTTTACAAATATTACATTTGATCCCCAAAACAGCCCCGAAGGGTGCCTTTATATTCTTCATTTTACAGATGAGGAAATTTAGGCAGAGAGAGGTGAGGTCACTTGCCCAAGGTCACAGAGCTTGTAAGTTTCTGAGACTGGATCTGAACTCAGATCCTCTTGACTCTGGCCTAGAACCTGGCTACGGCATCTCTATAGATGAATTTTAGACATATGCTGGACCATAGACTCAGATTTAGAGCCAACAGGGACCTCCTTATTTTACAAATGAGGAAACTGAGTCACAGAGAGGTTAAGTGACTTGTCCAGGCTTACTAAACTGTAGAATACTTTGGGCAGGTCACATCACCTCTACACGACTCCAAGCAACTCTCAAAAGTCTATCTACTAAGCACAGTTCCACAAAGGGATTTAAAAAAGGGCACAAATCCTTTGTGTATTCCTACACTGGAATGACTTACAGGGACACAAGGCCTTTCCCTCACCGTTAGCCCCACAGGGAAGCAAGGTAAGTGTCCTTATGAGGAGCTTGAGCTCAGCTCCGAGGGATCTGGGGGCTGACAAGCCCTGGCCCAGATCCACCTCTTAGGACCAGCCTGATGCTTCATTCTATTGTTCCACTCCACACTGCTTCTCTGAATGCCCCTGGCTATTTCTGGTCAGCTTCTTGTGCAGAATGTTTATTTTACTTTTTTTGCACAGTGTTATTATCTCCAGAGATACAGAGCGGGTCCTCTGGAGGAATGGGAGACCGGTAAACAGCAGCATGGCTGCAAGTCTAGTCAAAACCATGAGGGAAGTTTTGCATATTTCCAATAATTAGTGGTAAATTATCAAAGGATCCTGGTTATCAAAGGACCTTGGATGAAGAGCCTGAGTCTGAGAGATGGAAAGAGCTCGGGCTCACACATTTAATGCATCTCAGAGGCAGGACTAGAGCCCTCTAACCCTCTGTGGTCTAGTTACCTCAATTTAGGAACTTTCAGGTGTGAAGATTTTTTTTTGGAGGCAGTTGAGTTAAGTGATTTGCCCAGGGTCACACAGCTAGTAAGTGTCTGAGGCTGGGTTGAATTCAGGGCCAGTGCACTATCCACTGCCCTACGAACATGTTTTTAAAACCCAGTTTCTTCTCAGCCCCAACATGAATTTTCAGTTAGAAGTTTTGTTGCAGGTTTTGAAACCATGGGACAACAAACTTAGCAGCTGGGACTGGGTTGATGGCCCTTTGCTTTCTCCAAACTGCCATCTGTAAACACAGCTCTAGAAGATAACATAACTTTTCCCTGTCTCATCCCTTTTTAGGCAAGCAGTGCTGCCTTCCCCAGCTGAGAGATAAACAGGGGAAGTTTGAGTTTATGCCCTCATTTCAGTCTCATCAGCAACATTATTTACCCTAAGACATTTCACATGGCAAAAGGAAGGGATGGCCCCAGCTCACGGCTCATTTCTCATTTGACTTGATTTTTAAAAATACAATCTTGTTTTATTAGGACCTTTTGTGTTTAAATCATGCACATTTCTTTAAAATTTTTAATCATATTTTACTTTTCCCAATTACAAGGAAAACCTATTTTTGACATTTATTTAAAAAAATTTTGAGTTTCACACTCCCTCCCTCCCCCTTCCCTGAGACAGTAAGCAATTTGATATAGGTTACACAATTACATTCATTTCTGAATATAGCATCCTCCCTCCCTACCAGGCTGGCTATCCTTTCTAACAAAGCTTAAAAAAGAAAGAGAAAAAATATGCAAGTTGGCTAAACTAATCAATGCATGCATCTACCGTGCCCAACAATATATACACTCTTCCACACCTGTGCTCCCCCACCTCCAAAGTGAAGACAGACACTCTGGGCTCAAGTATGGTAAGGGCTAATTTTGGAAAGTTATCTTGAGAACCTCACACCTGTCCTCAAAACTTTCTGGAGTACAGAACATAGGAAACTATGTTGTGTTGTGTTGTATGGCCAAAGAGAAAGATATTAAAATGTACTATCAGATTACCTGGTGATGCGCAGCCTATGAAGAAATAGCTAGAAATCTGAACAGGAGTATTTAGGATAACGTGAAGTCAAAGTCAGAGATGGGGAGGCACTAAACCTCCCAGAGTCAAAGCAACATTTTTGAATCTGGACTTCTGGGATATCTGGTCTCCTCATGCCTCCCACCCCAAGTTGAGTTGTTTAGTAATAATAATAGCAAACATTCCTCCTGACTCCAGGGCTGGTGCTCTATTCACTGTGCCACCTAGCCACCCCTTAGCAAACATTTCTATTATGCTTTAAGTTTTTTTTATTTAATCTACTTTATTTAATTTATTATATTTTATTAAATAAATTTTATTTATTTATGCTTTCTTTAAGTTTTGTAA
The DNA here is from genome assembly GCF_028583685.1 of Petaurus breviceps papuanus. Taxonomy (NCBI): domain Eukaryota; kingdom Metazoa; phylum Chordata; class Mammalia; order Diprotodontia; family Petauridae; genus Petaurus; species Petaurus breviceps. The sequence continues at coordinate 33,363,593 of NW_027185850.1, read as the reverse complement.
AACAATACCTATTCTTGAATTTAATCCTCACACCACTGGGAGGTATTTGCTATTATTATCTCTTTCAAAGATGAGAAAATTGGAGTTAAGTGACTTGCCCAGGGTCACAAAACTAGTAAGTATTTGAGGCTTGATTGGAATTCAGGACTTCCTGAGTTCCCCCTCTGGCGCTCACTCTATCCACTGGGCTACCTTGCTGACTTAGAGAAAAGTGTCCAGAAGACTATTTCTTTTAGATTGGTTTATTCAGTTACCTTCATGCATAGCCACTTGAGGAGATGCTTAGTTTTTAGGAATCAAACAGAGCATCTAACCCCACTCCTCCCTCCACATTTCCTGGAGAGGATGTTTTTAGCATCCTCTAAATGCAGTTTTGCCAACCCATTCTAAAATGTCTGACCAGCCCACAAAACGTGGGCTGGGACTATATTTTCCAATTTAATTAAAAAGTCTCACTTGTCTGTATCATTTTTCTTTTTAGGACTCGTACAGTTTCTTTCTTTAGCAATTCAGCATGGTAAATTACATAGTGCCTTAAACATAACAGGTTATAGTATAATGCATGTCCGGAACAATTCTAGAAACGCTTGTTGCCCCAGATTCAGTGTGAGGTGCCTTAGGTAATCATAATTATGCAAATATGACTCGAGTTTCCATCTAGTTCATTCTCTATGAACAGAAGAGACAGGAGCCATAAATCGTATAGCAAAGCATTTAATCGGGACACAAGATGGAATCATTTTCAAAGTAGTGTGCCTTTGCATGTGCATGCTTGAGCACGCACACACACACACACACACACACACAATGTCCATACTGTAAAGGGTATGACTATAGACTTACATCAGATAAGGGAGGACTCACAGGAAGGGTTATGGAAATGAGGGAAACCCTCTAATGCCCCAGTCTCCCAGCCATGGAGTAACTGCTCAGCTTCATTCATTCATTCATTCTACCTCTTGCAGCCTCCTTGTCACAGTCAGGCTCCCCTGGCCTCTGACCCTCCATTCTGTCTCTGTGGCCCTCCTCTGTTGAAGCCCCCATTCTTTGCCATCTCTCTGCTTCTATTGGCTGGCTCTCTACCAAGCCAATGCCACTGCTGCTGTTGACTGCTCGAGATGCCACCCATCACTGTGACATTTCTTGAGGAAGAGTGTCATCATTCTCTTGTGACACTACTCTGGGCCTATGCTCATCAATACTTGTACAGAGAGCATTTTTTGTAAGAATTGTTAGAAAACTCTGTACCAGACACAGCAGACACACAGATGGGCCACGGAAAAATCAAGACCTTCACTATTCACTCCTCTTTGCCGGGAGTCCCCCAAGTTTCATGCTTATGGCTCATAGTTCTGTATCCACCACAATTTTTAGCTGAAGTTTAGGATAAGTATATGTGACACAAGGTTTATAAGGATGACTAGATATAGTATTAGGGTAGCCGGTTGCCTCAGTGTGGATAGAGCACCAGGCCTGAAGTTAAGACCTGAGTTCAAATTTGACCTTAGACATTTACTAGCTGTGTGACCCTGAGCAAGTCACTTAACCCAATTTGCCTCAGTTTCCTCATCTATAAAATGAGCTGGAGAAGGAAATGGCAAACCCTTCCAGTATCTTTGCCTAGAAAACCCCAGATAAGGTCATGAAGAGTAGAGCACAACTGGAATGACTCAGCAAATATATAGTATTAGGCTACCCCTCTGCCTGCCACTTGATTTATTCCCATATTAATCTTATAATCTCAAACTCTGTTTTCTTATTAATTAATAAAACTAAAACTTTTCTCATTAATTAATCATTTGGTTGGACTCCCCCACCTAATTCATCAAATATTATTTTTTGAATACACCGAAGAAACCTTCTTTCCCAGTAGTATTTATTCATATCTCTCTATATCCCATAATCCACATAGCTAAAACGCATGATCGACAGTTAAATAAATTTTAGTTATTGGCTCATCAACTTATTAATAATGAAATTGGGGCAACTAAGTGGCACAGTGAATAGAGGACCGACCCTAGATTCAGGAGCACCTGAGTTCAAATCTGACCTCAGACAATTAACAATAAAACTAGCTGTGCAACCTTGGGCAAGTCACTTAACTCCAATTGCCCTGCCTTCTCCCCTCCAAAAAGCAAATAATAATAATAATAAATAAAACAGACAAATAATCATTTATAATATTGTGATCCTAAGAAATATCACAACAAGAATCAATTTAAACCCTCCTTAAAATAGCAAGCAACTACATTTCTGGAAACACAATTCCACCATTAAATGAATTCAAGATACCTGTTGAAGTCTCTGGAGAATCTTTTTCGTATTTTCCCTCAATATCATAGTTAATTTCAGTGTCTCAGGAAATGGAATATTAGTGGTCCTTTTTCCCTCTTTTCTTCATCCATTATAGGTAACAATTTCTCTAAAATACATTGTAAACTGCTATTTCCTTAAACTCTTTAAAGAAATCCTTAATAACATTTCTTCATAAAATAACAGGATAGTTCTAATACGATAGAACTTTCTCCTTTCTTTTTGTTTTCCCCTCAGAGTCTTTATAGATACTCAGATCGAAGTTAACCCACACACAGTCCTAGACTACATAGGGACAAACACCTCATAAAGAACGTTTTTTTATTTTGTTTTGTTCAGTCATTTTTCAGTCATGACCCCATTTGGGGTTTTCTTTTTTTTTAATTAAATTTTATGTTTATTTTTAGTTTACACCATTCATTTCCACAAGATTTTGAGTTACAAATTTTCTCCCCATCTTTCCCCTACCCACCACCCCAAAACATCGATCCCACTGTATACTCCCTCCCCAAATCTGCTCTCTCCTACATCCTCTTTCATCCCCTTTCTGACTTTCTGGTAGGGCAAGATGCATCTCCATACCCCACTGCCTATATATTATTTCCCAGTTGCATGTAAAAAAAATTATATATATATTTTAAACATTCGATTTTAAAACTTTGAATTCCAGATTCTTCCCCTTCCTCCCTTGTCACCCACCCTTACTGGGAAGATAGGCAATTCAATATAGGTTGTACACATGTAGCTACACAAAACATTTCCATAGTTGATATATTATGAAATACTGACTATATTTCCCTCTATCCTATCCCCCCCCACTTGTTCTATTCTCTACTTTGACCCTATCCCTTTTCAAAAGTGTGTGCTTCTAACTTCCCTCACCCCCAACCTCCCTTCCCCTCCATCATCCCCCCTCTCATCCCCTTCACTCCCACTCTCTGGTAGGGTGAGATACCCTATTTAGTGTGTGTGTCATTCATTCCCTAAGCCAAATTCAATTAGAGTAAGGTTAACCCATTCCCTTTTGCCTTCCTGTTCTTCCCTTCCATTGTAATAGTTTTCTCTTACCTCTTCTATATGAAATAATTTACTCCATTCTGTTTCTCCCCATCTCCTCTCATTATATTCCTCTCTGACCTCTCAATTTCACCTTTTAAGTATCATCCCTCTCTATTCAATTGGACCTGTGCCCTCTGTCTATGTGAACCTGTACGCATATATACACACACTCACAAATGTATTCATATGCCTATATACCCCCTATATAGACATATATGTATGTACACACACACACACACACACACACACACACATATATATATATATACACACATTTATATTACCTTCAACTATTCTCATACTGAGAAAAGTTTCATAAGTTACAATTATCATTTTTCCATGTAGGAATGTAAATAGTTCAACTTTCATAGGTTCCTTATGATTTCTTTTCCCTGTTTACCTTCTCATACTTCTCTTGCTTCTTGTATCTGGATGTCAAATTTTCTATTCAACTCTGGTTTTTTCATCAAGAAAGCTTGAAAGTCCTCTATTTCATTGAATGACCATATTTTCCCCTGAAACATGATACTCAGTTTTGCTGGGTAGGTGATTCGTGGTTTTAATCCCAGTTCCTTGACCTCCAGAATATCATATTCCAAGCCCTTCAATCCCGTAGTGTAGAAGCTGCCAGGTCCTGTGTTATCCTGATTGTGTTTCCATAAATTGTTTCTTCTTGGCTGCTTGTAATATTCTCTCCTTGATCTGGGAATTTCTAAACCTGGCTATAACATTCCTAGGAGTTTTCTTTTTGGGATCTTTTTCAGGAGGTGATTGGTAGATTCTTTCAACCTTTATTTTGCCCTCTGGTTCTAAAACATCAGGGCAATTTTCCTTGAGAATTTCTTGAAGGATGTTTTCTAGGTTCTTTTTTTGAACATGGCTTTCAGGTAATCCAATAATTTTTAAATGATCTTTCCTGGATCTATTTTCCAGGTCAGTGGTTTTCCCAATGAGATATTTCACATTGTCTTCTATTCTTTCATTTGTTTGGATCTGTTTAATACTATCTTGATTTCTCATAAAGTCACTAGCTTCCATTTGCTTCAGTCTAATTCTGAAGGAATGATTCTCTTCAGTGAGCTTTTGAGATTCTTTTTCCATCAGGCAAATTTGGCTTTTTAAGGCATTCTTCTCCTCATTGCCTTTTTGAACCTCTTTTGCCATATGAATTAGACTAATTTTTTTGTGCCTTTTGGAGGGCAATTGGGGTTAAGTAACTTGCCCAAGGTTACATGGCTAGTTTTTTTTGTGTGTGTGGGTGTTAAATGTCTGAGGCCAGAACTGAACTCGGATCCTCCTGACTCTGGGCTGGTGCTTTACTCACTGTGCCACATAGCCACCCTGAGTTAGTCTATTTTTTAAGGTGTTATTTTCTTCAGTCAGGTTGTTGAATCTCTTTTCATGACTTTCTTGCATCATTCTCATTTCTCTTCCCATTTTTTCCTCCACTTCTCTTATTTGGTTTTCAAAATCCTTAAGCTCCTCTATGGCCTATATCGTATTTTTCTTGGAAACTTCTGGTGCAGGAGTTCTGACTTCGTTGTCTTCCTGACATTCCATGCTTTGATCCTTTTTGTTCCCCCCAAAAGAATCCAAAGTTGTATTGCTGTGCTTGCTTTACTTCCTTTGCTTGCTCATGTTGACACTCAATTACTTGACTTTTGAGCTTTTTGCCACAGTAAAACTCTGCTTCCAGAGAGGGGAGTTTTGTCCCAAATCACTGGGGTTTTCTCAGCTGTCAGAGCTATTAGTTGGCTGCCCTCTCTGAAGCCTCCACATGCCCTGGCTCACTGGTCACACACCCCAGGATCTCCACCCCAGACAGCAATCCAGATCCAAGCAGGTAAAAGCAAGCATGATTACCCCTCAGAATGGTTGCTTGGTACCCTACAATCTGCAAGCTAGGAGCTCTGAAGCAGTCATGCAGTGGTGGTGGCCACTGCACCTCAGCTGCTTCTCAGTCCAGGGGCAGAGGCTGGACCATACTCCTGGACTCCCTGTTCCCAAAGTCTACACTGATGTCTCACTTTGTCTCTGACATTTATGGGTTGATGATTCTGGAAACCACTGGTGGTTTCTGGTGGTGATCTACTCTCCCAACATCCCTCTACCTACAACTGGTCGGGGCTGCATTGAGGCTAAAACTCTAGGCTCATGCTGGACTGGGCTCTGCTCCCAGTGTGATGTGATGAACCCTTCCTGCTGGTCTGCCAGGCTGTCTTCAGTGGGAGTTTTGTTTCTCTCTGTCTCTTTTGTTTCTTCTCTTTGTGGGTTCTGTAGCCCTAAAGTTTGTTTAGAGTAATTTTTATAGGTATTTGAGGTGGTTCTGGGGGGAGTGTAGGGAGTTTTCCTGCTTCTATGGTGCCATCTTGGCTCTGCCCCCTCCCCAATTTGGGGTTTTCTTGGCAAAGATTATGGAGTGATTTGCCATTTCCTTCTCTAGCTCATTTTACAGATGAGGAAACTGAGGCAGTGTTAAGTGACTTGCCCAGGATCACACAGTTGTAAGTGTCTGAGGATGGATTTGAATCAGGTGCTCCTGACTCCAGGCTCGGCACTTTATCTACTGTGCAACCTAACTGCCCAATCACAGAATGGTAGTTACTACTAGAACTCCAAACTGTCAACTCAAATTGCTTCCCTGTCTCCAGTATTCCACTTGGCTTTTAAAGGTACAGCAACAGTATCTATAGTCTCTGTAGGAGAACCTAATGAAATAGGTGTGAAGGAAGGAAGGAAAGAAGGGAGGTAGGAAGGAAGGAAGGAAAGAAGGAATGGAGGGAGGAAGGAAGGAAGGAATGGAGGGAGGAAGGAAGGAAGGAAAGAAGGGAAGGAGGGAGGAGGGAAGGAAGGAATGGAGGGAGGAAGAAAGGAAGGAAAGAAGGAATGGAGGGAGGAAGGAAGGAATGGAGGGAGGAAGGAAGGAAAGAAGGAATGGAGGGAGGAAGGAAGGAAAGAATGAGGGAGGAAGGAAAGAAGGAATGGAGGGAGAAAGGAATGGAAGGAGGAAGGAAGGAAGGAATGGAGGGAGGAAGGAAAGAAGGAATGGAGGGAGGAAGGAAGGAATGGAGGGAGGAAGGAAGGAAGGAAGGAAGGGAGGGAGGAAGGGAGGGAGGGAAGAAGGGAGGAAAGGAGGGAGGAAAGAAGAGAGATTAAACCCAGTCTAATAGTGGAACAAACTGCCGAACCATGATGACAGACTCAACAGGGAGCCATATGAGGACCTCACGAGAAGCGGAAAATCCCCAGAGTCCTGTACAAACAGGTGGGTGATTTGTTTGTCCCCACGGGTCTCCTAAGTCTGTCCTTCACTCCTGGTGTATTCTCTGTATGTGCCCATTCTTACCACTGACACTATGTGTACTTGTGGGAGAGTGTGCCCAACGTTTGTGGGAAGAGTGCTCAGTACCATTGTTCTTACCACGACATCACAGTAAATCTCCTTGATTTGAGCTAATTCATTGCACCACGACCTTCTTTTCATTTTCCCTTTCATCATGCCCCGCCCCAAAGCTGAGATTCAAGGAGACACCTAATAATACTAGAGGAGGAGACAGCTACACAGCATAGTGGATAGAGTCATGAACGACGCAGTCAGGAAGACCTGAGTTCAAATCCAGCCTCTGACACTTAACAGCCCTGTGACCAGGTGAAAAATGAAGATAAAAACAGCACCTACCTCCCAGGGTAGATAAAATAAGATAACATATAAAGTGCCTGGCACTGTGCCAAGAGCTATAGAAATCTTAGCTATTACTATTGTCCTTGCCCCTTTACAGATGCATAATGAACATTGATTTGTACTGGATGTGTCCTGCTGCCTTTGTCCATGCTCATGGATTTGGAGCTGGAAGGAACTTTAGGAACCATCTAGTCCAACCCCATCATGTGACAGATGAGAGGAGGAGAGCAGTGACTCCCCCACAGGTAATAAGGGGGAAGCCTGGTCCTCAAATTCACAATCCATGAGTTCATTGCTTCTCAATGTAGGGGCTAACACATTAAAGGAACTAATAGCAAGTCTTCGTGCTAATGAGTGTTGGTTCCCTCCTTTGGGTGACTGGAGACATAGGAATGCATTTTTCATTTATTTTGGTCTGGACCTCTACTGTGCTGGAAACTCCCAGTGATGTAGACAGGACTCATCCTCTGAGTCCCATTCTCAAAGACTCACAGGACCCTGAGAGGTAGCTCTCAGTGGTGTTCCTGACTCCAAGGCAAATCCTCCAAGAGTGGGCTATGCCCTGTTCCTCCTTCAGGAGAAATACATCGATAGTGGAAAACAAAGGCAGAGATTCAGTTTTACTTGAAAAATAAGGATAGAAACCAGGCCTGTAATTTTTTTTTTGTTAAAGCAATCGGGGTTAAGTAACTTGCTCAAGGTTACACGGCCAGTTATTTCTGGGTGTGGTGCTAAGTATCTGAGCCCGGATTTGATCCCCAGGTCATCCTGACACTGGAGCTGGTGCTCTTACTAGCTGAGCCACCTGGCCGCCCCTTAGGCCTGTAATTTTACTGGTACAGGGAGCTCCCAGGACAGGAAGCCTTCTACACACATTGGTTGGCACATTCTCTGCAGTATATAGTCTTAGAGCAGGAGTGTTAAATCCAAATAGAAAAGAAAACCACTAATTCATACATAAGGATCCCTGGGGGGCACATATTGACTTCATTTTAAACTTCACCATCTACTTTTTATTGTATTTTGATTTATTTTGCTAAATATTTCTCAATTACATTTTAATATGGTGCTCACTGGTGGTATTTGAAATCTCTGGTCTTAGAGAATTGTCTGGAACATTGAGAAGCTAAGTCACTTTCCTAGCATCTCGTGGCCTGTATGTAAAAAAGGTGGGACCCGAACCCAGGTTTTTCTGCCCTTAAAAACAGCTATTTTGCCACAAACCACAGTGCTTGACTATATTTTTAGAAATAAATTTGACTAATCTTTCCTTCAGGAAAACTATAGAATTTTAATGCTTTTTTAAAAAAGACTAAGAGAATATAGCTATTGCCAAAGACAGACATACAGGCCTATAAATCTCCTTGCCCTCTCCCTCCTTCCTACCACAGGGAGATGAGGATTCTGGGAACTATTTCTACCAGAGGTACTTTTTCACAGAACCCCCTCTGGGTGAAGAAGTGAAGGTCGTCTGTCCTAAAGAGTGTCCTGGAAGAGATACCCACGCTGATAGAAGGCCTCACAGCTGGCCCAGCTGCATGTGAAACGTATCTGGAGACCAGAATGATAAAAAGCCTTATCAAACCCTCACCACCCAGGGCCAATAAGGCACAGGATCAGAAGAGTGCCCTTGGCTACCCTTGGAAATATTTTCACCAAGAGAGGCTGTTATTGTGATCTTTGGGGAACCATTTGCTTCCTATCTTCCTCTCATGCATCTGGTCTTAACCCCTTAGTTCCTGGAACCTCTTTTTTTGTATCATTGTTTTGCATTTCTAGAATTCAGAGATGAACAGCTTGTGCCTTACACCTGAAACATAACAGATCACCAAGTCTAGCGTTTTATAAATGAAGACACGGAGGCCCATTCAGACGAAGTATCTCTCCCAAGGTCAGAATCATGGAATCTCTGAGCTAGAAGGTATCTGGCGGTCATTTAATCCAATAATTGAATCCTCTTTTGAAAATACTGAACAAGTGGTTATCTTGCTTTTGCTCGAAGGGAGATCCTTCCATCTCTCAAGCAAGCCCAAACTACCTGGAGATAACTCTTGAAATCAGGAAGTTTTCCTTTCTACACAGTTCTTTATCTGGACCCTCCTCTCATACAACTCTGCAAATGCTTGAAGGCAGTTAGCACATCTCAGTTAAATCTTCCTTTCTCTAAGGCAAACACCTCCTGTTCCTTCAACAGATACCCACGTGACATGAACTCAAGATCTTTCATCATCTTGGTGACCTTCCTCTGGACATTGTCATCTTTCCTTCCTAAAATGTGTTAACCCAAACTGCTGACCATGCTCAAGATGTGATCTGACCAGGGCAGAATACAGGGCTTCTAATCTCCCTAGCTCTGGATACTATGCTGCTTTTAATGCAATCTAAGATGCCTTTTTTTTTTTGGCCGCCGTATTACAATGTTGACTCATAGTGTGTTTCAGTCCACTAAAATCCCTACATGTTTTTCAGACAAGCTAATTATCTATCCAAGCTTGATCTATATATTCAATCCCCTTATGAAGCTGATTTCTTCAAACTAACTCTGTAATTCTACATTTATCTATCTCTGCTAAATTTCATTTTATGAGATTTAGTGAAATATTCATTGTTGTTGAGAGACCTTTTCCAGATTCTGATCTGGTCATCCAATGCATCCAATCCAATCCATCTGACTTTCATGATAAGCATGACATCTATATCTTCATCCAAGTCCTTCATTACAGTGAGAGACAGGACAGGGCCAACAACCAATCTCTGAGGCATTCCCCTCATGGAAGATGGAAACTTCTGAGAGCCAGGCCAAGGAGGAAAATCTGGAGACACTTTGTAGATCCCAGGCTTAGGATTTTGTGCTTTCGCTGAAAGAGTGTGATGCTACCTTGTCGGCTCCGAAGAGGAACAGATAGTCCGGAGAGAAGCAGCCCCACTCATTGCTGAATTGTTGGGTAGACTGTTCCTGGGGGAGACAGAGGACACCAAGGCTGTAGTTTAGAGTGGTGAGCTGCCCCCAGGCACATATATCTCTGCACAATTGTGTCCACTCATTCCCCGTGGATACTGTGTGCATCAGTGGGAGTGTGTCTCCAGTTTGTAGTTCTAATATTATATCATTATTCTTGTTTTGCTTTCTGTCTAGTCAAGGTTTTGGAATAAATGAATGGAATTCATCTGGATGTAGTGGTGTATGCCTATAATCCCAGTTCCTGGGGTGGCTGAGGCTGGTGGATCTCTTGAGCTCCAGAGTTCTGAACTGCAATGAGCTAAAAACTGATTGGTATCTGCACTAAGTTTGACATCAAAAAGTGGTGCAGGGGGCCACTGTTCACTTAAGAAGGGGCAAACCTGTCCAAGTCAGAAACAGAACTGGTCATAGCTCCCATGCGGATCAGTAGTGGGATTAAACCTGTGAGTAATCTTTATGCTTTCAACCAAGGCAAAATAGGGAGATCTAGACTTAAAAATGGATAAACAAAATAGAATGAATAGAGTTTAGCTGGCTGATTTATTAATTAGGAAGCACAGTGGTGGGGGCTCATGATCCAGAATGTACAGTCTTAGGAGAGTACTTCCCCATCCGAGTGATCACTGGGACCCTGACAGAAGGAGTTTAATCAGTAAGTACACTCCCTCTGGGAACCTCCCAAGCCTTCCCACATTTGAATACAGATTGGGGTGATTGAGCTAAGCATGATAATATGTACTTTTCTCAATACAGTAACTGAGAAATAACCCGTTAAATGCAGTACAAAAATAAAATTGATAACTTGCAAAACATTTTATTTGCTGTATAGTATTTATGGTACTGTAGATTTTGTGTTATGAAAAGTAAATATTGCCTGAAATAATCTTTTTATTACTATTGAGGCATTTGGTCACTGAATTCGAGGGAATTACTAGGGAGAAAAAAATGTTTTGCATGTTACCAATTTTATTTTGTATATTGCATTTTATGGGTTATTTCCTGGTTACTGTGTTAGGAAAAGTGTGTATGATCAGAATTAATGTTTTGTTATAAAGAATTATATGCAAAAAAGTGTATTTTCCATAATCTCTAGCAAAAGATTAAAGCTTTGGGTGGTTAGGGGAAGCAAACCCTATTTCCCATAGGTTGCTTAAATCAACATTCACATTTTTTACCTTTGCACCATTTTCCCTAAGAATGTAACCCTGTGAAAGGTGAGGATTGTTTGTAGATGCTTGTTAATCAATTTATCGATTATTCTGATCCCCCTGCTAGCTTAGTAGTACTCTCTTCTTCCACAAATTACCTTGTAATTTATTTATTTGTGTTCATGTTGTATCTGCCAAGAGAACATAAGCTTCCCAAGGGCAGATAATGGTTGTCTTTGTATCCTCATGTGCCACAAACATACTAGAGGTGAAATAAATGATTCTTAAGTGGGATTAAAAATTAGAAAAAATGTTTTGGAATAGAGTCTTCTCAGAGGTGAGCTAGTTGGGTAAAATGATAAATTACTCTAATCTTGCTTCTTCTGTCTACTCACAACTCACACGTGGGCAAGATTTTGGAGTAGAAAGAGTGCTGGAGGTAGGGTATGAGAACTGAGTTCAAGTCCCAAACTTGATACTTACCAGCTGTGTGACTATGGGTCAGTCCTGCCCTGCCACTCTCCTAGGATTGTTCTGAGGAAAGGACTTGGAAAGGCACCAGAAAAATTTAACACTTTAGGAAAATGCCCTGGATGTGGATCTAACCCCAGCCCTGTCCCTTACTGCCGGTGTGAACTTGAGCAGATCATTTCACTTTTGAGTTTCTTTCTCCTAGGGTGTAAAATAAACCCTCAATAACCTTTTGAATTCCCTACTAGTTACAAATTTCAGATAATGGGTTTCTAGGGGTGTCGGCCCCTTTAGGGCAACGGCTGTCTTTTTAAATCACAGGTCCCAGCATTCAGCATAGCGCCTTGCATACTTTAAGTCCATAACAAATAGATGCTTGCCGCAAACTGGATTGAATTATATGGTCAAGCTTGACATAAGCATGAGGGTTTTTTGTTTTTTGAAATGAGGCTTGTTATGGTTGGCTTTTTACAAAGGATTTGACATATATTTTACATGCACATCACAGAGCCAGGTGCCACCAGGGGGTTCCTGGACTTAAGGAGCTTACAAATCACATGTACCAGGAAAGCTGTATCAGCTGGCTTTTAAGCATGCATTCCTTCCTTCCCTTCCCCCTCTTTCCCCTCCTCTCCCCCTCCTTATTGCTCTCCTTTCTTTTCTCTTTCCTTTATTTCCTTCTTTCCTTCCCATCTCCCTTTCTCCTTTCCCTCCTTCCCTTCTTTCTTTCCTGCTTCTCTCCCTCCCTCTCTCTTTTCTTCATTCCCTTCCTTTCCCCCTTCCTCCTTTCCTTCCTCCATTTCTCTCTTCTTCCTTCCTCACTTCCTCTTTCCCTTCTTCCTTCTCTTCTGCCTTCCCTCCCTCCCTTTTTATGTCTTCCCTTCCTTTCTTCCTTCCTCCTTTCTTCTCTCTCTCCTTTGTTCCTTTCCTTCCTCTTTCTCCCTCCCTCCTTCCAAATTTGCTTTAAAAATGAGTGAGCAAAGATAGAGTTTCCCTTTGAAAATCTTTACAGTGAACAGACCTCTTTGCTGTCATAGAGACTGGGAAATAGAAAGAAAAAAAAATCAGACTACTTTGCTTTATCTCCCCCTAGAGAGAGGAGAAATCCCAGTTCTATGGGATGCAGAGGGAGACAAGCGTCTGACATTCCCCAGCCCTGCCTGAGGAATAAAGGCAGGGGGTAGGAGGGAGAGGGTTGATAGAGAGCAACGGCCTTGGAAACCTTGACCTGCTTAGTGGGCAGGAAGAAGGAAAACCCAAGCCTCCTTTGAATGGCGCTGATGGAGGCCTTCCACCCCCACTCTCACATCAGCCCTCTGGGACAAAGTCTGGTTGGTCTCATAAGCTTCCCAAGGGCAGAGACCCTTGCCGGTTGTTAGTTCCCTGAGGCCCAATTTGTCGGGGAATCAGATGCACTGGTATCTCACATTTGCTGGTAGAATTATCTGCTCCAGGCCAACATAACAACCCAAAGGGAGGCACACCACGAAGGGCTGGGAGGTAATTCAGAAGTCATCTCTCCCTTTACAGATGAAAGCACTGAGTCAGGTTGAAGTGACTAGGCTGAGTTCACACAGAGAATGCACGGCAGAGTCAGAATTTGAATCCAGATGCTCCAAATCTACGTCCATAGCCTCCAGAGAGGTAACAAACTGCTGGCTCCAGAGAACAGCGTGCATTACCCTATACCACAAGGAGGTGGCGCAGTGGAGAGAGCACTAGTTCTAGAGTAGGGAAGATGTGAGTTCAAATTCAGCCTCAGACACTTACTGGCTGTGTGACCCTGCTCAAGTCACTTAACCTCTGCCTGTCTCAGGTTCCTAATCTGCAAAATGGGGGTAATAATAACACTTAATTTCCAGTGTTATTGTGAGGAGAAACTGAGATAATATTTATAAAATGCTTTGCAAACTTTAAAGTGCTAAATGAATGCTAACTATGATGATGATGGTAATCAAATGACAAAATAAATGTAAAGTATTTGGAAAGGCTTCAGGTCCTACATATGTTAGATTTTTATTGGGATCCAGACCCTACGATTTCATCAGTCTGGGGAATTCCCAGTAAAGACTTTGTACCATTTCAGGTCTACACCTGTTTGGCAATTTTTAGTCCTCGTCTCCTAGGGCACTGAGTGGTTGTGATTTGGCCAGAGTTGCATTACCAGTATAATGCCCCCAAACTATTATAATTAATTTTGAAATGCATTTTAATTTTTATATAATATTTTATTTTTCCCCAATTACATGTTAAAACAAATTGCAAACTTTAAAAAAAAAAAGTTTTGAATTCCAAATTCTCTCCCTCCCTCTTCTCCCCACCCCCTGAGATGGTAAACAGTCCAATATAGTTTATACACGAACAATCATTAACACACATTTTGTTTAAAGTTTGAGTTCAAAATTCTCTCTCCCTCCAGCCCCTCCCCCATCCACTGAGAAGGCAAGCAAAATCTCTTTCCATATTACCTAGCTAATATAATTATTATTACTAAAGAGTAAAAGAATCAACAAGAAACCCTAGTTTCCTGAACCACTTTCCCCATCGGACTCAGTAGTAGACACCTGTATGCTTCTATCTTTAGCCCTTTGTTTAAATTCTCTGAAGTATCCCTCCCTAAACACACACACACACACACACACACACACACACGTGTGCACAAACACGCCTTCTTGGGGACCATCAAAATAGTGCATGTCCCAACTCATTTCCTACAGCTTCACGGGAAGGTCCCTTGGTCAAAGGTTGCACTTGCTTACAAAGCAATAACATTTTAACAAATACCACCCCACCTTTCCAGTCTTATTTCATTACTCCTCTTTCGACACACTGTGGTTTAACCAAACTGGACTTCTTATTTGCTGTTCCTCCCATGTGGCCCTCCATCTCTAGGCTTCTGCACTGGCCACACCCATGCCTGGAATGCATTCCCTTCTCATCTCTACCTGCTGGAACCCCTAACCCAGAAGCACCCCCTTCTACGTGAATGAAGCCTTTCCTGATTCTCCCAAGTGCCCCCCAACAAAATTATCTAGCTTCTATTTTGAATATATGTTGTATATGACTATAAATGTACATGCTGTCTCTCTTCACTAGGCTATAAGCTCCTTGAGGGCAGGGACTTTTGTCTTTGTACCCCCAGCACTTATAATAATGCCTGATAAGGTCTAGATTGTTGACTGAATGATTTACCAGCAGGGTTCCAGGGCATGATGAAAGCGGGGGCGGGGCTGGGGGGGCACTACATCAGGACCATCAAGGTTCTACACCTGGAAGCCCAGTGTCACAGTCTTAGGGATGAACTGAGTTATGGGCAGTGGTGTGCTGGTCAATGTTCAGCAACTAGCCCATGGAGGGGAACATTGTATGCAGGACACATTCACATTTATTCTGCAGTATTGCCATTTTCTCCATCACTTTCTTAAGTCTAGAAAAATCAACAAACCAAACATCAAGTCCTGATTTGTAACATTCGTTGATTTCTGAGGTGCAAATGTTCACACTGAAAATTTAACAATCAGCTTTCTGGAGTCAATTTGAGCACACCCCTGGACAGGTGGTTTTCTTTTTTTGTATTCAGTACAGTTGACTGTAATCAAGAAATGGAAAGTGACTAGCACATTTGATTTAAAGTAAAGTTTCTTAATCTGGGGTCCTTGGTTTTTAGGAAATATCTTGTTAATTTCAATATAATTGCTTTTATGCAACCTTATATATTTTATTTTGTGTATCTAAAATATTATTCAGAGAAAAGGTCCATAGGCTTTGCCTTCTTGCCAAAAGGGTCCAGGACACCCAAAAAATTAAGACCCCGGGGCTTAGAGACAGAAAGACTCAGCTTCGAATTCTGCTTTGGATATTTCCTGTCTGAGTGACCCTGGGCAGGTCATTGTAACCCTCTCTGAGATTTAACTTACTTCTCTGCAAAACAGGGAGACAAACAGCATCTATCTTACATGTCTATTGTGATGCTATTAAGAGTTCATGGATGGACAGTGCTTTGTATATTTTAAGGCGCTATGTAAATATTAACCGGCTGTCATTATTGTTAAACACCATCTCCCATGATCTTTACAAGTCTAGTTTAGATTTCCTAGGGGTCAGTGAGTGACCCTTGCAGCTGGGAAAATTGGCTGAGTCAGAACCCAGGTCCAATTGCTGCTGAAAGTTCCAGACAATTCCCCAATCAAGCCTACGGGAGGTGGAGGCAAGAGTCCTGCCCAGCTATCAGGAGTGCCTCTGACTCAGGGCCAGCTGGCTGCCGGCTGCCTTTCTCTACAGATGTAAATATGGTGCATTGCTGGTGCCAGACTCTTTGGGACACCTCTCTGAGTGATGGATACCCTCTGTCTTCACTTGCTTGTTAATGAAAGTGCTCCTCATAACCACTTCCTTCCTCACCCAGAAGGGCTAATGCTTTGGGCAGCTCACCCATCCCTCCTTACAAGGCTCAGCAAGTCATCTCAATCAATTTCCACCCTTTACATATCTTCCTTAACACAAGCACATTGGAGAAACCCAAGATAAAATGGTCCCCAAAGCCCAACCAAAATGGCGAGATGAAAAAGCAAATGAGTCAGTCACATACAGAAAATCTCCTTGGTCACTTACCACCTTTACCAGGCTGTATGGTTTAGGGGGCACGTGTTGCATTTCATGCCTTTGCCTTCACTAGCCCCCTTTGTTGGAATGTTCTCCTTTTCCCCTCTGCTGCCTGCTCCCTCCCTCCCTTCCCTGCCCTCTCTCCTCCTCCTCCCTCCCCATGAGTGCCTTCTCTCTAGGATTACCTCCCATTTACACAGCATACGTCTTAGAGGGCATAGTCTCCTCCCACTAGAATGTGAGCTCCTTGAAGACAGGAATGGTGCTTTTGCTTTTCCTTCCACTTCCAGATCTTAGGACAGTAACTGGCACATATTAACTGCTTAATAAATGCTCATAGACTGACTGACTTAGAATCAGTAGCCTAGAGTTCAAATCCTGACTCTTGCATTTATTAGCTTGAACATACTTAATTCAATTCAAGTGAACAAGCAAGTATTAACTACCCAGAGGGGTGCTTAGGATGGAAATAGAGCTAAACCTATGATTTCACAGGTATAAGGAGAAAACTTCCTCTATAAATGCAGACTTGCTTCTCCTCTACAACTTTTGGCTTTAGAGTCACCTGAGGCAGTGAGAGGTTCAGTGACTTGCCCAAGGTCACACAGCCTTATGTACCAGACGCAAGATTCGAACCTAAGTCTTCCCAATCTCAGGCAAACTCTCTCTCTCTGATTTACCTGATCCTTGGGTATTGGAGATATAGCGACAAAGTAAAGCAATCCCTTTCCAAGGAGCTTATGCTGTAATTCTTCCCTGTGAGTCTCATTTTCCTCAGCTGTAAAATGTTGCAATGGTAAGCGAATTTGAAGTTAAAATCTAGATGATAACATTTGCACCATCTAGCACCCAGGGCTGGTGTAAGGAAAGCATTTTGGAAACTTTAAATCTGGTATTCTTAAACTGGTCTATGAATTTTAAAAAAATTAAAAAAATATTTTTAATTACTGTATTTCAATGTAATTGGTTTCTTTTCTCATCATTCAATTAGTCAACAAATATTTATTAAGCACCTGCTTTGTACTAGCACTATCCTAAGCACTAGAGATACAAGGACAAGCAGAAAGTCATCCCTGCTCTTAAGGAGCTTAGAACCTGGGGGAGGGGGGAACAACATACAAACAACTACATACAAACAAGATATATAATAAATCGATCAAAACAAACACTTAATAAGCACCAGGCACTGTGTTAAGCCCTAGGGGTACAAAGAAAGACAAAAGATGTCTTTTTCTGAAGGGGCCCAAGATCTAATGGGGAAAACAACATTCAAATAAATAAATGTGCAGTGTAAGTTATTTGGAGAGCATCTCAGAGGGAAAGAATTAATATTGAGGGGGTGGCTAGGTGGTACAGTGAATAGAGTGCCGGCCCTAGAGTCAGGAGGATGTGAGCTAAATCCGGCCTCAGATACTTTACACAAAACTAGTCATGTGACTTTGGACAAGTCACATAACCCCAATTGCCCTACCTTCCCCCCTCCAAAAAGCAAAAAAAAAAATTAATATTAAGGAAGACTGGAAAAAATTCTGTCAATATGAGAAAGTAAGCACATGGGTCAACTTCCATTGATATTTTCTAAGTCACACAGGGGAGAGGAGGTGATGATAAATTCCCCCGTCTTTTTCCAAATGTTTTGTATCCTTTCCTCTTCATATATATATATATATGTATATATATATATGCATATATTGGATATATTAGAATCAAACCCTCCATGTCCTCAAGTGTTAAAAAAACCCAACATGATCTTCCTCTGTGTATACTTGACCTAGTCCAGGAGCTCTTCTCATCTTTCACAGAATCTCGAAATGAAATCGTGTTGGAAGGGACCTCGGGAGCCATTTTATCCAGTCGGTGTCTTAACAAGAATCCCTCTATCCCGTCCCCAACAAGGGACTGGGCAGCTTTTTTTTAAACCTCCAGTAAAAAGAACTCACTGCATCTGAAGGGGACCCTTTCTACTTTGCACCGTTCAGTTCTTAGGAAGCTCTTCCTTGAGCCCCTGAAATTTCCACTGATTGCTCCCACTTCTGCCTGCTGGTGCCAAATGGAGCCATTCTACTCCCTCTTCCCCTTGACAACTTCTCAAATAAGGGACAACTATTGGTTCCATCTCCTTCCTCCAAGCCTTTGCAAAGGCTGTATCTATGCCTGTGATGCACTCTCTCCTTATCTCTGCCATTTAAACCCCTCACTCCTCTCCAAGCTCAGCTCAAGAGCCATCTCCTACCTATAAGAAGCCATTCCATTAGTGCCCCACCTCCAAAATAATTTTCTATGTATGTTATATTTGTATATGTGGAATTTCCCTAACTGCATATAAGCCCCATGAGGGCAGGGATTGTTTCATTTCTGTCTATATATCCCCAGTACCTAGCACAGAGTTTGGCAAATAACAAGTGAAGAAGACATTCTTGTTGACTTGTGTTGTATAATGGAAAGAGTTCTGCCTCTATAGTGAGAAGCGGGGTTTAAATCCTGCCACTTACTCCCTGTGTGACTTTGGCCCAGTCACTTAATCTTCTGGGCCTCAGTTTCCTCACCTGTAACATGAAGGGGTTGGACGGGATGTCCTCTAAGGATCCCTTCCAGCTCTCAACTATGGTCTCTCCAATTGATCGGCACAACAAAAAGTCTTAGATTCGAGTGTTCATCATCATTATGGTCAGTCCAAGTTTTCTTCTTGTCCCTCTTCTTTCCTGACCACCCACACCAAGGGAAAGTCAACAGTACGGGTTCCTTCTGACTTCTGTGCATCCTTCAGGTTATCTATTGCCCTGCATGGCTTCTATCACCCTGCAAAGCTACCCTTCCTGTTCATTCTAACAGATTACATGGAACTGTAAAAATGCTGGAGTGAGAAAGGAGGGAAAGGTTATGGGTTCTGTTTCCCAGGCTCCCTTCTTCCCCTGGCTCTGGGTTATTCTCTCCAACTCTCCTCAATGTCACTAAAGGCATCCAGTCTCCTCTATGCTCAAGGGCCCTGGATAGGCCAGACCCACAAGCACAGCTTTGAGAGAGAATGACCTCTTCTATAATAAGCCATTAACTTTCTTCTCTGCTGGTTATGACAGATAATTATTGCCAACAAATGGCTAAAGAACCCTCACGCCAGCAAAAAGTGAAGGGATATTCAAGAACTTATGTCAACAATTGGAGGCAAAGTCAGCCCCTCCAAGCACAGGGAACCTAGAGTCATCCCACAGGGTTGGGTTAGGGATGTTCTTTAGGCTGCTCTAGGAATGAAAGGTGCTCTTGGGCTTTACCAGTTGATTAAAGGAGTTACCAGCTGAGTGACATGAAATCAAGAGGCTGCCGGCAATGACCTTTGGATGGGGGCCACCTGGCTCAGGGCCCAAGAGGCAGGGCTGGGTTTCAAAACCACAGCTTATGAACTTGCTGTGTTTATAGATGAGTCTCTCCCCCAACAAGTGCTGGAGGAGAATTGCAAAAGTTCATTGTCTCATGCTGCGTTTTCCAAAATTCAAACTCCTTTCCAGGACGAAATATGCCTCTTTCTACAAGCTTGTACTTCAAGGAGTCCAGCTGAGGACAAGCAGAGTATCTTCAGGATCAATAGACAATGACAGCTGGCTATGTAATAAATTATGGAATTGCTGGCTTCTTGCTAGGGATCCAGAATGTATATTTTTGCTTTGGAAAGTTTAAGCCACAGAATCTGAGTTTCTCCATGACTGGGCAGTGTTCCTTGAACAAAGGGTCTCCCTTCCCTAGCTCAGTGGAAAATCCTGTAGGCTCCTAGGATAGATATCTGCAGGGCTTCCAGACCACTGTCTCAGCTGAAGCCAGTAATTGGACTCCTGAAATGACAAAAACAGAATTGCTGATTGCCTAAGGCTGTATGACAGTACAGTGTCACACTTGGGAAATGTCAGGACTCATGTTGTTTCCATCTATTTCTTTAGAAAGTCATGAGGTCAGCCACCTCCTTCCCTCCCTTCTTTGTGGAGATGGAACTCTATCTCCCTCTATGGGAGTGGAATTTTGCATAAGTAGCCATTCTCCATGATGTTTTTCTCTTTCTTATTTTTTGTTACAAGGGATGGCTTGAAGGGGAGGGAGGAGGGAGGTATATATTCAGAAACAGAGGTGCTATTAAAAACAAAAGATATAAAAAAATTTTTTAAAAGAAAATGGAAAGGGCAGCCAGGTGGCGCAGTGAGTAAGATAGCCAGCCCTGGCATCCAGAGACCCGGGATTGGTTCCAGTCTCAGATACTTGGCACCCACACAAAATAACTGGCCGTGTAACCTTGAGTAAGTTACTTAACTCCAATTGCTTTAAAGAAAAAGAAAATGGAAAAGGAAAAGATATGGGGAGTGGGGGGGGAGGGAGGTAGAAATCGACGCCTAACATCAGAGTTGGCAAATCACAACAGAAAAGCATTTGGGATTCAAAATTCAAGGATCACAGATTTATTGCAAGATGGGACCTTCAAGAACATCTAGTTCAACCTACTCAGAATGAATTGAGGTCAGCAAGAAAAACCCAGGACAACATAAAGAGTTTTTTAAGAGCTATATTTAAAAAAAGAGGAGGATGAAGGAAAGGCCATTGCGAATGTGATGTCGAACTGTGTCAAGACAAGAATAGCTTCAAAAAATAAGGAGGTGATAGTCCCGCTTTATCCTTACTGGTCAGACCACATCTGGAAAATTGGGTTTTGTTTTGGGCTCACTTTAGAATATGATATTGTTAAGCTGCAAAACATTAAGAGCAGAGTTATTACACTGGTGAAGGACTTTGAGACCAGGTCATATAAACAGGGGATGTTTAACCTGGGGAGGAGAAAGGGCTGTCCTCGGGAGGAGGGATTATCCTTGTCCGGCTTGACCCCAGAGGACTCATCCAGGAGCCATGAGTGGAGGTTACAGAGACAACTTTAGGCCTGATACCAGAAAAATCATCCTCATAATCCAAAGTGTCCAAACATAAAATGGGCTGCTTCTGGTGGGGCTGGGTCTCCATCACTGAAGGGCTTCAAGCAGAGGCCAGGTGACCATCTGACAGATATCGCACAGTCTGGATTCCTTTCAGGTGCGGGTTACATTACATGGCCACAAAGGTTGCTTGTAACTCTATGATTCTGTGATTCTGGAATTCATTTAAGGAACCTTAGAGACCATCTAAGTCAACTCTATTATTTTGCAGATGAGGAAACTGAAGGCTAATTGTTAAGTGACTTTTCCCTTTTTTTTTTTTTAACCAAAACCAATGGATTTTGTGATATCTTTTGGTTTTACATCACCAGAGTTTCTCCCAGCATCCCTCGGCTTACTGGTACACTGGAGCCAACCTGAACCAGTGCATTCCCCCTGCCCCCAGAACCATTTGTCAAACATTTGTCAGAATACACCTTCCTCCATCTTACCCCCTCCCATATAACAAAGACTATTTTAAAAGGAAAAAAATAAAAAAGGAAGAAGAAACAATCCAGCAACATCAGTCAATGCATCAAAAAAGTCTGAAAATAAATACAATGTGTCATAGCAGCAGACATCCCACTTCTGCAAAAGAGTGGGGTGGGGGACATTCTCTCTTATCTCTTCTTTTAGTTATATATGAATCCCATTCGGGGTTTTCTTGGCAGAGATACTGGAGGGGTTTGCCATTTCCTTCTCCAGCTCATTTTATGGCTGAGGAAACTGAGGCAAACAGGGTGAAGTGACTTGCCCAGGGCCACACAGCTAGGAAGTGTCTGAGGCTGGATTCGAACTCAGGATGATGAGCCTTCCTTGCCCCCAGCCCTGGCACCACCCAGCTGCCCCATCTCTTCTTTGGGATCATGTTTATTCCTTGCAATTTCTCAACATTCACTTTTGATGGTTAGCTCTGTGGTTGTTCTTTCCACTTACATTGTTGAAGTCTATTGTTTTCTTGGTCCTGCTTACTTCACTCTGCAGCCGATGCGTGAGTCTTTCCACGCTTCTTGTATTCATCATATTGGTCATTTCCTACAGCACATTCCATTCATGAACCTCCATTTGTTTGGTCATTCCTCCATCGATGGTCATTCAGTTCTTTTCCACCACAAAAAGTATAGATATAAATATTTTTGTATATGTAAAGACTGTTAAGAAACTTTCCTAATGGTATATAGGTAGCAGTGACAAAGCTTGAATTTGAACCCAAGCCTCTTCACTCAGAGCCACTACATCTGGATCCTTACATCAGGAGCTCTTATAAGAAGTAATTATTACTAGTAATTAGTATTCGTCTCAACAGATATATTACTGTATTCGTTCTAAAAGTTTTTTATTCGTTGCTCAATTTATTATTAATAATAATTGACATTGAAATATGACTTTAAAGTTTTCAAGGTACTTTTACATATTGTAGCAGCAAGCACCCCAGCGTCCCCAGGGTGACTGCCAGCACAGGTTCTTAGATCTGCTTTGATAAAGGAAAGCAACTCAAAATGGGTTAACAAGCTTACTTTAATCAGTCAAATATGTATCATTTACCTAGTTCAGGGGAAAAAGGTCAGCACCCCGAACTTCAGAATATACAGACAGAATTATCAAGACAGAGAAACAGATCAAGTAGACAGTTTCCAAATTTTCCAACCATTACATCCATACCAAATCAACATCTGGATTTCAAAGCCGGGGGGCTCTGGACAACGGCTTCCCAGAGTTTCATCTGATCAAATCACAGAACACCTCTCAAAGTGAGCCCCAAAACAAAGCTACACATCAGGGCTTATATGGCCTTCTCCTGGCTCAGAGAATGTAACAACCTTATTGACCCACTGGCCAATCAAAAAGTATCTACTGAAAAACAAGCCTCCCACCCCAGGCTCCAGGTTCACTTTAGCCTAGGGGCAGGGAAGATCTTTAAAATTTACATTCCCATTACACATATGTAGCCTAAAAGTCTTCCTAGACCTGAACTTCACAGGTATTTCCTTGTATAAGCCTCTAGGCAACCCTATGAAGTAGATACAGGTATTATTTTCTCTGTTTTATGGATGAAGAAATGAATGACTAGAGAAGTTATGTGACTTGTCCATGGTCAGAACTAGATGGTCTTCTGGTCTTCATTTGCAGCATGCTGTCTGTTACACTGGCTGCTAGAGGGTGCCATAGTGCATAGAGTGTTGGGCCAGAAGTCAGGAAGACTCATCTCCTGAGTTCAAATCCAGCCTCAGAAACTTACTAGCTATATGACCCTGGGCAAGTCACTTGACCCTGTTTGTCTCAGTTTCCTCAGCCGTAAAATGAGCTGGAGAAGGAAATGGCAAACTGCTTAAGGATCTTTGCCAAGAAAACCCCAAATGAGGTCATGAAGAATTGGACATGACTAAACAGCCACCTATTACTTTTTAGTGCCAGTGTTTGCTACAGCTGCAAACACAGGTTTTAATGATAAGGGAATAACCAAGCTTCAATATTTCACTAAGATATGATTTGGTCCTTCTGAGAGAGGCAAAAGTCTAAAACCATCCAGTGTAAGAAGAATTCTTTTGGTCTTGGGTTTCCCCAGATTAAGGGAGAGAGGTTTACATTCCTGCATATTTAGTTAAGGATTCCTTAGTAAGACAGAGGAGATTCCTGTTGGATGATTCTATCAGAGGGGCTCAAACCCCGGTTAAAATGCAGTGACCACCTTCACGCTTACAAACAGAGGGACATCATCTCCATTCACTGTGCCAGGCCATAGTTCAAAAAGCCCCATGTTTCAGGGAGGACGGTATTCCACCGGCTTGTGGGAGAGTTGGTGTCTTTCAGATCTGGGTCTGCAGAGACAACACAGATGGCTTTGTTTCTCTGGTTTTTGCTCCACATGCTATGTTTATCTGTCAGAGACCACCGATGCCTAGCTACAGTTTCCCACACGGGACTGTCAGCAAAAAAGAGGACATGGTAGAGGCTTTTTAAACCAAACGTATTTGGGAGGCACCTCTGGGATATGAGGAGGGGTCAAGAAGAGACCAGAGGGTTAGGGGCCTCAACAGCTTTCCTTCTCCATAGAACTTTCCTCCAGTGGTTGAAGAATGTCCTGCCCTCCTCCCTAGCCTGCCTCCTTACCTATGAACAAAACAGAAACAGCTGGTGTGAGGGAAGGAGGGGTGGGCAAGACTGTCCCCTGAGCCTGGACCTTGACGTCTGCAGCTGAGCTAGGCTCTTCTGTTTTGAAAGTTTTATTGATATCTCTTATTTGTACTTCACATTTACTGCCAAACTTACCCTCTTCCCACTCCCCTACCCAGCTAGCCTTCCCTCATAACAAAGTTTAAAAGGAAAATAATAGTTCAGTAAAATCAACTCACCACATCAATGTCACCTGGAAGCAAGCGCAACATTCAAATCCCAGAGGCCCCCCCCACCCCCACCCCTGCTCTCCAGGCTTCAAACACGGATGTGTTTCCTCTAATCTGGACCAAGATTGGCCATTAGAGTTAACAGGATGCTCAATGTTGTCTGTTGTTCTTTCTGGTAGAACATCAGCTCCTGGAGGGAAGATACTGGTTCATTTTTTGTTTTTGTATCATTTTCGTCTTTTGTTTGCATCATCTTTATCTTTGAATCACAGTGTCTAGCACATATTACTACTACTACTACAAATAATAATAATAATAATAATAATAAAAATGATGATGAAGAAGAAGAAAAAGGAGGAGAATAAGAAGAGGAAGAAGAAGGAGAAGAAGAAGAAGAAGGGGAAGAGGAAGAAGGAAGAAGAAGAGGAGGAGGAGGAGAAAGAAGAAGGAGAAGAAGAAGGGGAAGAGGAAGAAGGAAGAAGAGGAGGAAGAGGAAGAAGAAGGAGAAGAAGGGGAAGAGGAAGAAG
>NW_027185850.1:33325018-33338532 GCF_028583685.1 Petaurus breviceps papuanus | reverse complement strand
AAGAAGAAGGAGAAGAAGAAGGGGAAGAGGAAGAAGGAAGAAGAAGAAGCCCTTTTAGTCTTTTCTCCTGTGGACGCCCACGCATTCTTTCTGCTGCTACTATCCCCATTCTTCCACCTGAACTGCTCTTCTCCCAGGACTACTGCAAAATAAGACATGTTGATGTTCCTTGTTTCCTGCCAGAATTTTCTAAGAGTGTTCACTATGAGAGACTATAGGGAAACCTATCAAGTGGAGAATAAAAGTAATATTTTTAAAGGGAGAGGGAGGTAAAAAGTTCCAACAAATCTGTAGGGAAAAGCCTGTATTAACATTATCCTTGGTCTACACTAGGATATGAACAGCTCTTGACTTGACCTTTCCTCCCTCACTGACTCATTTTATGATCATTGACCCTGCACAAGCCCCCTCTCTCTCTTTCTATTCCTAGGATTGGTGCTCATGACTTTCTTATACCCCTGAGAACTTCACATATTTCTGTCTGAATCCCAGACACCTTAAAGGACAGGATAAAACAAGGTTGCCAAAGAAAAGTTACCATAGTACAATGGACAGAACACTCCTTATGGAGTTAGATGAAAATCTGAATTTGAATTTGAATTCTGCATACTTCCTCCCTGTGTAATCGTGGGAAAATAATTTCATTTCGTGAAGTCAGTTTCCCAATGAAGGAAGAGAGGAAGAAAGAGAGAGAGGAGGAAGAGGGAAGAGAGAGAAGGAGAGGAAAGAAGGAAAGAAGGGAGGAAGGAAGAAAAGGAGGTAGGTAGGTCTTACTCTGTGTCAAGCACTGCATTGTGGATATAAATACAAAATAGTCCTGCCCTCCAGGGCAGGATTGATAGGGGGAGACACCACAAATAAGGAAGCAATGACAAGAGAATATTTTTGTTTGTAAAGTTATAGGGATGTGGTGTTGAGTTATATGGAATAGATTGGTACACCCTTCCAGGAGTCAATATTGTGGTTCTAAAACTGGAATGATGGATGACAGACAAGACACAAAAGGCACATCCAAGGCATAGTAGCTACGTAGTATAGAGATGACTGGGATCAAATTATATGAATTCCAAATCCCTTTATATATTGAAATCTATGCTTCTAGAAAATTCTATAACATATAATGTTGGCATGAGATCCAAAGGGACTTTAAAACAGAGTTACAGATTCAAAGGGGTGACTCTAAGAGATATTTGGGAAAGGAGGTGGTAGGTCACTGCCTGGAGTAGGGGGAAGTGCTTAGTGCTGGAAAGAAAGATTTGAAAATCATCTAAAGGAAGATGTCATTTAAGCCATAAGAAGGAAGAAATTTCTCCCAAGAACACAAGGTGGAGAGAGGACAAAAAGGGAAAGAAGTGAGCCTTGGGCAATGCCAAACTAGGAACTGGAAGGAAAAAGAGAAGCCATAGGAGACAACAGAAGGGGAGAAGAACCAGGAATACTGTGACCCATACCGAAGGAAGGAAAGTTTCAATGAAATGATGGTAACAGAGACTAAAAGAGAGGTAAAGGAAGGTAAAGATTAAAAAAAAAACCCCACCACTGGATATGACCTTGAAGGGATCACTGGTGAACTTTGAAAGAACAGCTTCAGGGGAGTGCTGGGGGAAGCCAGATTGAACATGCCGCCAATGGAGATCTAATCAGGAATTTTGGAGAAGTCACAAGGACTGTGTTCTGCAGTATTATTTTTGTTCCTTCTAGTCTTGGAACATGCCATTCAGTCCTGGCACTGGAGGAGTTTGGACTCCAAAAAATCCCCAAAGGAGTGTGTTGCACATGGTGAGACATAAAGAAATACAGAAGCCAATGGAAAAGTTATGCGGGCCATGCTATTATGTAATCCCATGGAAGAGTCCCTTTGCTGTGGTGCATTGTGGGAGCCAACTACAAACACATCTGTGATTGAAGAGCCCACAAGGACAGACAAGGAGGGAGGTATTTATCAGCTGGGTTTGTTTATGAGGGGGAAAAAAAGATTACAAACTTGTAAATCTCCCAACCTTGAACTGGCCTGGCTTAAACATCTAACTTAATTGGAAAACAGCAGGTGGGAATTCTCAAGGGTCAAAGATGTTGTAATGAGTAACACCTGCAGTTTCAGGAGACTAGGAGAAGAGCTAGAGGCCAGGATGGGGAAGGAGGAGGACAGGAATTCCTCCAAACAGAACCGCCACGTTTGGAGTCTTTGGAGATAATAGAACAAACGTTTTCCCTCATGCCTAGTATTTCTCCTATTTTATTTAGTTTTAGAGTTAGTGGTGGGAGTGGCTATAGATAGGTCTGTGATGTCATCAGTTTAAGGAATTCCCAGAGGGTGGAAAGCCTCCCCAGGGCTGGGCATCAACAACTCATCTTTAAGTCAAAGAGAGACTTATGTGGGCACTCTAAGACGTCACACAGCTCAGTGACTGAGGCAGAATTTGATGACCTGGTCTTTCTGACTTCAAAGCCAACACTCTGCCCACTGTGGCACCCTGATTCTCAATTTCCCCAAGTCAACACAAAATCACGGGATCTCAATGTTGAAAGGGATCCCAAAGACTATAGAACCCAACCTATGCTTGTACAAGAATCCCCACTACAGTGGTCCCACAAAGTGGCAATCCAGACTTCAAGGAAGAAGAGGAACCCGATCCCTCCTGAGGCAGCCCCTTCCACTTCTGGATAATTCTAATAGATAAGAAGTTTCCTCTATTTACTTATGTTTCCCTTGATTTCAAAGCGCTGGTGAGGCTGTCATAGATGCAGACGACGCTTTACAAAGAGCTAGCCTTTTTTTCCCCCACTCATCTGACCTTCAAAATCCTTTATACCAGAGAGATTGAATTGCTAACGGATCACATTTGACCCATCTCCACTCTCATTGCAACCACCCTAATTCAGAGACTTATGTCTTCTACCTGGACTTTTAGTTTAGCTCCTTACATGATCTTCTCTCTCATTCAACCTGGGTACCATTGCTTGAGGGATCATTCCTTCATTCAGGGAAGCTTCCTGTGGGCTCTGCTCCACCCTTTAGCAAATTCCCTCCATCACAGGCTCCATGCGATTACATTCAACCTATTAGAGGGCTGAGTTTACCTTCAAAGCAGGGAAGATCTTCAAATTCCCATTCTCCTTCCAATTATCCTCTTTTTCTTTTGTTTTCAATCTTTCCCAGCATCAGGATCTTTTCTGAGTCCCATCTTCTCACTAAGTGGATGAAGTTTTTAAGTTTCAACTTCAGTATTTTACCTTCCAGTAAATAGCCTGAATTAATTTCTTTAAGTATTGACTGATTTGATCTCCTTGCTGTCCAAGGGACTTTCAAAAATCTTCTCCAGCACCACAATTAAAAAGTGTCAATTCTGTGGTTCTCCTTATATATAGTCCAACTCTCCCTGCCTTACATTGCTACTAGAAAGACCATAGCATTGACTGCGCAGACCTTTTTTCAACAAGGTGCTATCTCTGCTTTTTAGTATGCTATCCATCTTCAATGGGTCCCCATTACCTGCCAATGTGGTGTGTGTGTGTGTGTGTGTGTGTGTGTGTGTGTGTGTGTGTGTACGGGTGTATTCTTTGAATCTTGACATTCTATGCCCTCCATAGTCAGAATCAAGTCAACCTTTTCAATTTAGAGGATCCCAGAATTAACAATTTCAAGCTGAAAAGGACCTGATAGGCTATGAAGTTCAAACCCCTCATTTTATAGATGAGGAGTTTAAAGCCTTTGTCCAACAAGGACTTGAAATCAGGTTCCCTCACTCCAAATCCAACACTTTCCACCATTCTATGGCTTCCTCCTTCACATTTCTCTCCTTCTATAGTCTTGTTAAGCATGATCACTCTTTATAACCTATTCTCATTCTGCCATCTCCCATCTCCCAAGGCCTAGAATGGACCCTCCTCAACATTCTTTTTCCAAGAAAAGCCCAACCTAATTACCACCTCCTTTGTGAAATCTATCCTTATGCCCCGATCCCTTGGTGGCCATGTGAGTATAGTGAAAAGGTCTCAAGCAAGAGATATTGTGGAAGCAAAATTGAAAAAACTTGGTAATTAGTGGGATGTGGGAAATAAGGCTGCAGTGGCTAACCTTGGTACCTTCAATGTCTGACCAAGCTCTAAGCACTCCACAGCACCTGCTTCAGCTGCCTTCACAGCTCTTGGAACAAATGGTTCTCATCCACCCATTCCAGAGGGGAAAGTCTTTCAACAACAGGTTAGCCTATTGGCTAACCTCAACCTGGTTTAGCCCCTCTGCCAAGACAATTTTGTTGGAATGTGGCTGCTGTGCATGCTCAGCTTCTTGGAGCTACAGGTGCCGATTGGGTAAGAGGTGGATGTGGGAAGTAAGGAAGAGTGAAAAGTAGCAGATTATTCCAAGGTTGTGTACCTGGGTGACTGGGAAGATGGTGGTACCCCTGATAGAATAGGGAATTTAGGAAGAGAGGAGGGTTGGGTGGGGGAGTATAAGATAATGAATTCTATTCTATTTGATGTGTTGAATTCGAGATTCCCAAGGAAAATCCAATTGGAAATGTCCAAAAAAAAAGTTGGTGATGAGGAATTTGAAATTCAGGAGAGAGATAGACATGTGAGTCATCTGCAGAGATGATAATTAAACACATTCAAGTTGATAAGATAACTCTGAGGAAGAATATAGAGAAAGTAGAAAAATGTACAAGTTGAGAATGAACTTTAGGGTACGCCCCCCCAGTTAGGAGTAAGACAGGCATAAACACTGAGGAATGTCCAGTCAGGTAGGGGAGAACCAAGTGTCATGGGAACCCAGAGGGAAAGGACTTTTCAGAATAAATGGTCAAAAGATATGAGCAGGCAATTCTCAGAAGAAGTCAAATCATATGACAAACTGCTCTAAATAACTATTGATTAGAGAAATGCAAATTAAAACAACTCTGAGGTACCACCCACACCTATGAGATTGTTTAATATGACAGAAAAGGGAAATGACAAGTACTGGAGGGGATGTGGAAAAAGTGGGAACTAAAGCACTGTTGGTGGAATTGTGAACTGATCCATTCATTCTGGAGAACAGTTTGGAACTATGCCCAAAGGGCCATAAAACTGTGCATACCCTTTGACCCAGCAATGCCACTACTGGGTCTAGATCCCAAAGACATAAAAAGAACAGGAAAAAGGACATATTTGTTCAAAAATATTTTTAGCAACTCTTTTTGTGGTGATGAAGAATTGGAAATCAAGGGGATGCCCATTAATGGGAGAATGGATGAACAAATTGTGGTATATGGTTGTGATAGAATACTATTGTGATATAAGAAATAGCAAACAGGATAGTTTCAGAAAAGCCTAAGAGGTCTTATGAAGTCATGCCATGTGAAATGAGCAGAACCAGAGAAACACTGTACACAGTAACAGCAATATTCTACAATGATCAACCATTAGCTAGTCTCAGCAATACAATGATCCAAGACAATTCCGAAGGACTCATGGTGGAAAATGCTATCCATTTCCAGAGAGAGAGAACTGATGAATTCTGAACGCAGATTGAATCATAATTTTTTAAACTTCCGTTATTTTTATTTTGTTTGTTTTTCTTTTGCAACATGGCTAATATGGAAATCTGTTTTGCATGACTTCACATGTATAATTGAAATTAAATTGCTTGCCTTCTCAAGGAGGGGGAGTGACTGGAGGAAGGGAAAAAATTTAGAACTCAAAATTTTAAAAATCTTGTTAAAAATTTAACATGTATTTGGAAAATATCTAATGAAAGAAATAAAAATAATATTTTTTTTAAAGAGAAGGATGAAGACTGGAAAGGCCCTTGCATTTGAAAATTAAGAGATCATTTGTTAACTTTGGAGAGAGTAGTTTCAGTTGAGTGATAAGGTCAGAGACCAAATTGCAAAGACTTGATAAATGGCTGAATGGATAATGAGTGATGGTTATGAGTGTAGACAGCCTTTTCTAGAAGTTTAGGGAAGAGAAGGAGAATAAAGATATAGGACAATACTTAAGGGGATACTAGAGTCAAGTGAAAGGGTTTGCTTTATTTTATATTTTAAGTATGGGAGAAACCTGAGCATGACTGTTGGCAGATTGAAAATAAGAGAGAGAATTTTGGGGGCAAAATGCTGGAAGAGATGAAAGAGCATAGGATCAAGGGTGTAAATAAAAGGGGAAAGAGGCCACCTCTTCAATGGAGGTTGGAGTTGAGTTCTCCATGTTTTTCTGCTTGTTTGTTTTGTTTTTTAATTCACTGGCAACAACTTGGCAGTAACACTCACCAATTTTCTCCTTGGGGTACAGTTTTTTCTAGGTATGACAACTTAAAGTCATGGAGAAACGCCAGGTATTCTCTTACCAACTCCTTCCTTACCTTAGGTTTTAAATCTCTACAAATAGTCTTCGTGATTCTCTTTCCCAGTCCAGAGATCATTCTTCTTGGGAGAGAAATGAGGAGCCAAAGAGCAGTTAAGTATTTCTTCCTGCTTGTTGTCATCTGCTATTATCATCCCAGCTCCCTAAGAAGCAACCTTATTCTTTCTTTGATCTTTCTCTTGCCCCCATTAATAACACTCCAGATGCCATTTCTGTTGTTTTTAGCATTCATCTCACTCATCAACCTCGCCTTGTTCCGAGATTTTGCACTGATGACTTGAGGACTGTGCCATGCTTTTGTATTCATCCTCACTTATATGCCTTTCACTCTATCTCCTTTATAACTTGGCTGGTAAGTTTTTTAGTCTATCCACATCAGTTTCCTTAGCCTGTTCCATGCTTGGTTTCTTATTAGAATCATTTGAGTTTGTATGATCAAAATTTCATTCTTAAGAGCAGGCCAACTCTCTTGGGAACACTTCCTGTATAGTTATTTTTAGCCCGTAGCATCCTACTTAAACTTTTTCCTAAATTCTTTGAAACTTGCTGTCCCCAGATTTACAATGTATGTCAGACTGTGTCCGGTTTTCCCCTCTTCATTAGTCATGAACTCTAAGATGGATTGGTTACATCCTCCCGACATTTTTCCTCTGGAAAATAATTCCTCTTTGTTGGTCAGAAAGTAAGCTCCAAAAGGAAGTTCCCCTGGGGACTTCCTCTATAATTTAATAAATAAAATAATCATTAAGGCAAGTCAAGTGTAATAGCTGCTCTGTTCTTAGAAGAGAAGAAGCTGTATTGACCAACTGATTCTCTTTCATTATCACATCTTATCTCTGTACCTATTATATAATATTATTATAAATTATAATATATAATATAATACATGTAATATAATATAATATATAATAAGGAAAACATCATCCATATCCTCTATCTGACCAAGTGGTCTGTTTGCTTTTTTACTGCCACAACAATTTGATTTTAATTTCTTCTTCTATTTTCACCAAATGTTCACCACTGCACTTCTGCCCTCACCATGGATTTCCATTAAAGTTCCCCAGTGCCACTTCTATTTCCTTTTTTTTCTTTTATTACAGGGGCAATCAGAAGCAACTAGATGTATTACAATACCCAGCCCAAAGTTGTTATTCTGTTAAGGGGATCAGAGGTTTCACCAGACTGCCAAAGGAGTCCATGATATGGGAAATATTAATAGCCCCTGGTCTAGACTAATGTCTAGACCAGGGGCTATTAATATTTCCCATATCATGGACTCCTTTGGCAGTCTGGTGTCATTTATTTGACCCCTATGGTCCAGATAAAACTATGCACTCTGAACCTGACATATTTAGACTTTAATCTTGCCTCAGACACTTATTACTTCAGCAAATTACCAAACACTTCTGAGCCTCAGTATCCTCACCTGTAAAATGGATTTAATAGGATTGTCATAAATTGAATAGGGTTGTAATAAATATTGCTTATTAAATACCAGTGCTTGGGGTTTCCCCCACACTGCCACATTTAATAGATGTTGATCAAAGGTACACAACAAGTAATATTTAAGAGTAAAATAGATAAAAGCAAAGCAAAATGTGCCCATGAAAATAAAGAGAATTTCCCCCAAACCCAGAAAGTTTGAGGAGCTCTTCAAGACTAGCTATATTTCACATTTAATTTCCATAGATGACTCCCAGATTATATCCCTCGTCTCTCTCCTGATCTCCTGTACCATATCACCAACTAACTACTTATTGGATATTTCAAACTCAATGTCCCAGAGAATACATCTCAAACTCAACATGTCCAGGACAGAATTGGTTATCTTTACTCTCAAGCTCTAACCTCTTCCAAGCCTCCCTTTTACTTCGAAAGGCACCGCCATCCTTCTGTTCACTCCATTTGGTACCTTGGTGTCAACTTTGTCTTCTTACTCTCACTTACTCCACATAACCAAGTAGGTGCCAATCTCCATTATATCTTTCACATATGAACACAGATAATTAGATAGATAGACAGACAGATGGACATATACTCAAATCAAAACATTTATTAAGAACTTGCTTCATGCCAAGGATTATGGTAAGTGCTAGGGATTTAACTACAAGCAAACAAAATAATCCTTACCTTTAAGGGGGTTATAGTCTAATGGAAGAAAATAAACATGTAAAGGAAGCTGGAAGGGCTAGGGGAGAGACTGAGCAAGGATGGAGGTGAGGAGGTAGAGAGTGAGTCAAATCGGCAGTCCTCATCTCTTCAGCCACACACACTACCCCAATTCAAGGTCTCATCATTTTTTTTTCATCTAGACTGTTGCAATAGCTTGCCAGCTGGTTTCTCTTGTCTAAGCCTCTCCCCAACTCCGGTTCTTTGACCCAGTCACCAAAGCAATGTTTCAAGTCACAGACTATCAGAGTCTCTGAAGAATTTGAGTTGCAGGTCACCCACAGGGTAATGGAGAGGTGGGTAGTGTCTATGAATACGATGTAACCGATTATCAGCCAAGAATTGGGCAAGAAAAGCTGGATAAAGAATGTTCGATGAACCCTTTGACCATAAAAGGAAGTGAGCTAGTCATGAATTGAGGGCAAGGGAAAACTAATGGACTTGCCTGTTTGCTCCCCTGGCATCCAGACAATGTCAAGAGATCAATATGAAGACTCTAAACCCAGTGGGTAAATGCCCTGTGGGAGATTTATAGAAGGACATGGAAAAGAGTTATGCAGAATTCAAGGGCATGGATGGGCACCAGATAAAGAAAGGAAGAGAATGAGCCTTTATCAAGTACCTACTATTTGTGTTGAGCACTTTATAAATCTTACTTCAGGGATGGCTAGGTGGAGCAATGAACAGAACACCAGCCCTGGAGTCAGGAGGACCTGAGTTCAAATCTGACCTCAGACACCTAACACTAACTAGCCGTGTGACCTTGGGCAAGTCACTTAATCCCAATTGCCCTGCCTTCCCCCCTCCAAAAAGCAAATAAAATAAAATAAAATAAATCTTACTTCATTTAATCCTCACAGAAACCCTGGGAGGCAGGTGTTCTTATTACCCCCATTTATAGTTGAAACTGAGGCAGGCAGCAGTTATATGACTCACCCAAGGTCATATATCTAAGAAGCAATACAGGCTGGATTGGAACTCAGGTCTACTTGACTCCGGTGTACCACCCAGTTACCTCTAGATGGATGAGATGAGACCATAGACCCACCAGAAATAATAAAGAAGTTCCCCACATCCTTGGCTATCTTCATCCCCAGAACCTCCTATCCAGATCAATTGCAAGACACTGTATCACATCAAGAGCAAGGGTTGCCAAGGAGATGACCTTGGGAAAGAGATGCCTTGTAAGCTCTCCCCAGCCCTCTGATGCACCCCCCCCCACATCAGTCACAGTGCAGCAGCAGACAGTACTTACTCATCCTTCTTCCTCCTGCCACTCCTTCTCTTGCCCCATAGCACCCTCCCATCTTGTTCCACTGTCTTCATCCGCCATCTCCATCCACCAAAAATATGGACAACATTTCAGCAGAGGGAGTAAGATCAAACTTCTCATCTCTCCTCCAACTCCTTCTCTATTTCAATACATTGCAACACCGTCTTGGTGCGGAATCAAGGCTCTTTGGGGACTCTAAGTTAAGGGTGCTGACATTCTCCCACACTCCAACTAATTAAAAGCTCTTAGGGTTTTAGAGAATCCTGGGAAGACTTCTATGAACTGATACAGAGTGAAGCGAGCAAAACTAGAACAATTTATATGAGGAAAACAACAATATCAAGAAAAACAACTTGGAAATGTTGGCCAATAGAATGACCATCCCCAATTCCAGAGAACCAGTGATGAAGTAGGCTGCTTACCTTCTGACAGGGAGATGACGGACTTAAGGTGAAGAACGAGACATATATTTTTGGACACAACCAAGATTTTCTTTTCTTTTTGCTTGACTTTGTATATTTGCTACAAGGGATTTGTTTGCCTTTTTTTTCCCAATGAGGAGGACAGTCAACTGGAGGAGGGCTAGAAATAATAAAAGAAAACAGGATCATGGACGTATTTTGAAAGGGGAACGGAAGAGAGTAGAAGGCTAGAAAAAAGCAGACAAATTACATATCACACATACATTTTGTCGTTTTTGTTGTTGTTGAGTTGTTTCCAACTCTTCCCGGGACCATTTTGGATTTTCCAAAATTGCCAAAGATACTGAAGTGATTTGCCATTTCCTTCTCCAGCTCATTTTACAGATTAGGAAACTGAGGTAAACAGGTTTAAGTGACTCGTCCAGGGTCACATAGCTACTAAGTGTCTGAGGTCAGATTGAAATTCAGGAAAATGAGTCTTCCTAACTCCAGGATCAGCACTCTATTCACTGTGCCACCTAGTTTCCCCTATACATACATATTATGTGCTATTTAATAGGAAAAGTAAACTGTAAATGAATAAATTAGTTGATATTAGAGATTCTCAGTTTCATGTACAAGAGAGGTCATAGATGAGGTCCTGGTCTTGAAGTCAGGTTCAAATCTCATGTTAGACACTAGCTATGTGACTCCAGACAAATCATTCAACTCCTCTGCACAAATTTACCTTATTTGTAAAACAAGAGAGTTGAGCCATGGTCTTTACATTGACATCACCTTCATTTCTAAATATATCTCCTTCCCTCACATCCAATGAATCACCTCCATATCATGAAGAAGAAAAAAAGAAAACATTTCAGCAAAGTTAACACATCCACCTAGCCTGACAGAGCTACCGTGTTTCACACCTATGCTTCCACCTCTACAAGACAGGAAGGTGTAGTCTCCTCTCCTTTTCCGGGTCAAGTTCGCTCAAGTCAAGTCAGCAAGCATTTATTAAGCACCTACTATATGGAAAGCACTATGGAAACAAATACAGAAGAAGGAGATAAGCCATACTCTGAAGGAGCTTACCTCTTAGAGTCATGGGAGTGGTGAGAAAAAATGGTCATGTATAAGCGTGTATAGAAAAAATACAAAATAAATCAATGAGACTTAGATACAAGGTAGTTTGGGAGGGAGATCACTAAGTCAGCCTTCCTATAGAAGACGATGACTAAGCTGCATTTTGAAGGAAAATTTTAAAAAGGAAAATTAAAAATTTTGAAGAAAAAATAGAGTAAGAGGTGAAGTGAGAATACATTCCAGGAAAAGGGAAAAGGCCATGACAAAGACTGGGAAATGACAAAGAGTTGGGAGATGAAGGGTCCTGTGTGAGGAACATAGATAAGACCAGTATGTCTGGACTAAAAAAAATCCCCAAACCTGAAAAAGCAGTGTATATAGTATGACTGGAAAGACAGTGGGGCCACAGAAATTTATATTTATTCCAGAGGCAATAGGGAGCCATAGGAGTTTATTGCGGGGGGGAGTGACATGATCAGATCTATGTTTAAGGAAAATCATTTTGGCAGCTGTGTGGGCAATGGATTGGAACAGGCAGAGACCTGAAAAAGGGAGAACAATTAAGAGACCATTGTCAAAATCTAAGCAAGAAGGGATGAACTAAAGTGGTAGATGTGAGAGGAGAAAGAAGGGTTCAAAGGCAAGAGATGTTGTGGAGGTTTTCTCTCTTTTGACAGGAAGCACCTTGAGAGTCAACCTTTTTTAATTTTGTGTATTCATATCCCCAGTGCTTAGCACAGTGCTTGAAACAGAGTTTAAGAAATGCTTGTTGATTGCTTGGGAAAATGATTGAATTTATGGGGTGAGGGGGAATGAGAAGTTATAATTAATGCTGAGGTTAGGAGGATGGAAGAACAGTGGTGCCTTTGACAAAAATAGGGAAGTCTGGTGGGAAATGAGGCTTGGGGGAAAGGATAATGAGTTCCATTTTGGATGTGCTGAGTTTGAGATGCTTACAGAATGTCTGGTTTGCAACATCCAATCACTAGGCGATTGGTAACGTGGGACTGAAGCTCAGGAGAGAGACTAGGGCTGGATATACATCTGTGAGTCATAACCAAATCCCAGAAAGCATAGGGAGAGAAGAGAAGAGGGCACAGTGCATATTATTTTCCTGGTTCTACTCACTTGACAACATGAGTTCACATTCCTTTCCATGTTTTTCTGAATTCTTAATTTTCATCATTTTTTTTTCCTGTAGCACAGAAATATTCAGTTACATTCATGAGGCCAGCCATTCGGGAGAGTGATTTGTAACTGTGTTAATTGTGCATACTTATGAACAGTTTCCTACCCAACAGTTTTAACTAGGCATGCAAAATGACCTCCCAGCAGATGAAGCTTTGGACATTATATCTTTCTCTTGGCACAATTTTTACAGTACATTATAGGAAATACTTCATTGCAGCTCATTGTTATGGACGTTCATTTGTCTTTCAGGGGGAATTGTGAATTCTAGCACTTCTGAGCTGTGGCCAAGGCCTCCAGGGATCCCTTGTAGAAGATCAGAATGTCTTTGAAGGAAGAAAGGCGCTGCCTGCTTCAGTGAACTTCTAGATTTTCCCTTCAGTTTGTGTAATCCAGGTATCTGAGGTTACCTGGGTTCATCATAGTCAGGTGTTGCCCACTGGAGTGACCAATGGTACCTAACAATGCCCATCAAAATGCCAAATCAAGTCAATAAGCATTTGCTAAAGGAACCTAATTAAGCACTAAGGATACAGAGGAAGGGAAAAACAATTCCTGGGCCCACAAAATTTACATTCTAATGGGGAAGACAATGAACAACTATATACTTTACAGATATATACAGTGTATATGGAAGGAAGTGGCAGCTAGGTGGCGCCATAGTGCATAGAGCACCAGACCTGGAGTCAGGAAGACTCTTCTTTCTGAGTTCAAATCCAGCCTCAGACATGTACTAGCTGTGACCCTGGACAAGTCACTTAACCCTGTTTACCTCGGTTTCCTCATCTGTAAAATGAGCTGGAGAAGGAAATGGTAAACTGCTCCAGTATCTCTGCCAAGAAAACCCCAAATGGGGTCACAGAGAGTCAGAGAGAACTGAAAAAACAACTGAACAACAAAAAAATGGAAGGAAATTTCAGAGGGAAGGCACTAGCATTAAGTGGGACTTGGAAAGAACTATTGCAAAAGATGTGATTTGAGATGAGACTTGAAGGGAAGTCAGGAGGGAGAGAGAGAGAGAGAGAGAGAGAGAGAGAGAGAGAGAGAGA
>NW_027185850.1:33321685-33324918 GCF_028583685.1 Petaurus breviceps papuanus | reverse complement strand
ACAGAGAGAGACAGAGAGAGAGACAGAGACAGAGACAGAGAGAGACAGAGACAGAGAGAGACAGAGAGAGAGAGACAGAGAGAGACAGAGACAGAGACAGAGAGACAAAGAGAGAGAGACAGAGAGACAGAGAGAGAGAGACACACACAGAGAGAGCATTCCAGGAATGGGGAACAGGCAGCTAGGTGGCGCACAGAGCACTGGGTCTGAAGTCGAAACACCCAAGTTCGAATTCAATCTTATTCATTTACCAGCTGTGTGACCCTGGGCAAGTCACTCCACTTTTGTCTTTTTCAATTTCCTCAACTGTAAAATGGGAATGATAGTAGCACCTACCTCCCATGGTAATATTTGTAAAACATAATATTTGTAAAATGCTTTACAAATCTCAGAGCACTATATAAACTGTTATGTATAAATATATAAACTATTACTATTATTAGATAATGAAGATATTATAAAACACTAGATAATGAAATATCATAATATAACATATTACTATAATAATATCATAATGATAGAATATAATACATATTACATATGAAATATATTCGATAATAGAAAGGCATAGAATCCAGAGGGGGGATGTCATGTGTGTGAGCAATAGTGCAAGAGGTCTGGATCGTAGAATAAGTAGAAGAAAACAAGGGTAAGATGGAACACTAGGAAGGGGCCAGGTAGTGAAGGGTTTAGGACTAGGGAGCCACTGAGGTTTATTGAGTGGGGAAGAAGGGGTGACATGGATGACCTGTGTTCTCAGGATGATCCTTTGACACTTGAGTGGAGATTGGACTGGAGTGGGGAGAGACTTTTGGCAGGCAGACCCCCCCAGTGCACTATTATACAGGTGTAAGGTGATGAACGCCTGTCCTGTGTCTTTATAGAAATTGTTATAAGGGCACCGTGATACGAGGCTCCCAAAAACCCATCAGGAGAAGCCGAAAAGCAGCTTTCCAAGAGCTCTTCCAGGACCAAGAGACCAGAGATGCACAGACTGAACCAACAGAGAATCTGCCATGAAAGTTTAAAGGGCAAGTCTCCAAAGGGCTGTGGTTCTTTTGTAAACCTCAGAAGTATGGCCAACAGGGAGGAATTCCTGTGACCCCCAGGGTATGTGCTATGTTAGTGTTGATCTTGCATGAGCTGATCAGGCCACAAATGTAAGTCTGTCTCCAAGCTAGACAAGAAGGTGAAAGGGTATGAGAGACACTTACTACTCAACAGATGATTAGTCAAGAAGAAAGATTCTTAGGAGGGGCAGCTAGGAGTGCCTAAGAGTGGCACAGTGAATATTGTACCAGCCCTGGAGTCAGGAGGACCTGAGTTCAAATCCGGCCTCAGACACAACACAAAAACTAGCCATGTGACCTTGGGCAAGTCACTTAACCCCAATTGCCCTGCCTTCCCTCCTCCAAAAAAGAAAGACTCCTAAGGAAGATGGAAGAAGGAATAATAGCTAATGTTTACATGGTACTTTCAGCTTTGTAAAGTGCTTTACAAATATTATCTCATTGGATCCTCGCAGAATCCCCTGGAGGAAGGTATTATTACCCCCATTTTACAGAAAATAAACTATTGACTCTAAAAGCCACAATTTTTCCTCTGTACCATGCCCTGCAAAGAGGTAGAATCTGAATAGACATAAATGAAAATTTCCTAACAATCAGAGCTCTGCCAAAGTGGGAGTAGCTGCCTGGAAAGGTAGTGAGTTATCCTTTACTAGAGGTATTCAAGTAAAGAATGGAAAACCCCTTGTCAGACCAGATAGTTTCTGAGGTCCCTCTGGACTCTGAGATTCTCTGTGTCTGTAATTCTATCGTTAAGGAAGAGATAAAATACCAGCCTTACTCTCAAGCCTCTCACTTTCCAAGTTAAGCAAGTAAAAGTAGACACGTCTCTCTTCATACTTGCTTGAAAGTACATTTGAAAGCACATTTGCCCATTGTGCCCCAATGCTGCTTGGGTGAAGACTCCTGCTTCAAAATCTCCAAAGCCTACCTCCTGCAGGACTGTGGTCACATCACTTACTTTCCTCATCTGCAAAATGGGAACAGCAGTGATTGTTGCAGTTTTTGAGCCCATAGGGGTTGTTGTGGGAATTTAATGAGATATGAAGTGCTTTGCACAGTTTTAAGCACTACATGGATGTAGGTAGTGCTATTGTTGTAAGGAGTGAGGTCTGGTAGCTAGAGAATTAGTCTCCCAAACAGGAAGTTTTGCCTCTGACATCTCCCGGCTGTGTGACCCTGACTAAATGATGGAAATTCTCAGTGCTCCCAGACAACTCTCATACTAAAAGAACAGTTGCTTCTCTGCATTGGGTTAGGAGGTTTCCTCATTGTGAGGTCCCCCTAACCAATTACATCACTGGTCTGGACCAAAAAAAATATATTCCATTCTCTTGATGGTGATCACTCTCTCTGGCTCCCACTGATTAATTACTTCATATTAACTAATTGAGGAATGGCATCTATGGCCTTGAATGACCCACTCAGACTATAGCAGACTGCCCCACCCAGACCAGGTCAGACTGCTGACATCACAGCCTGCCCCACAGATGGCTTCTAGCCTCAGTCCATAGCTATGCTCCTGACTCTTCTCTGGGGTGGGGCAGGGAAAGAAAGCCCAAGAGGCACTTACAGAGGCAGTGAGGCTGTTGGCCACTGACTGGGAGTCGAGGAGGACATGGGTGTGAATGCCACTCCAGACCAGCCATGTGTCCCTGGGGAAGTCACTCAAACTCTCCGGCCCTCAGCCTCCTCATCTGGAAAGTGAAGGTTGGGGAGTGTGATCTCCAAGTACCTCCCCATTCTAACTCCGTGACCCTGTGAGTCACCTACCGCTACAGAGCATCTCTTCCTCCTGGGGATGATCAAAGAACTCCTCCCTTTGTTAGGGCGAATGCAGCAGTTCAACTCTTGGGGTGCAGAACCCTTATAGACTCTTAAAAGTCTCCCAAAGAGCTTTGGTTTGTGTGAGTTCTATTTACCAATATTGTACTCTATTGGAAATTAAAAGATTTTAGAATTATTATGAAAATAGTTTTGAACTCAGACCCCCTGAAAGGTTCTCAGGGATCATCCCCAGGAGTCCCCAAATCACACTTTGATAACTGCTATTGGGGCAGCTAGGTGGTACAGTGAATAGAACACCAGTACTGGAGTCAGGGGGACCTGAGTTCAAATGCGGCCTCAGACACTTGACACTTAACTAGCTATGTGACCTTGGGCAAG
>NW_027185850.1:33222844-33311685 GCF_028583685.1 Petaurus breviceps papuanus | reverse complement strand
GATTGAATTGAATTCAATGCCAGCTCTGTCCTCCAGTGACCATAAGCAAGTCTCATAACTACCATTTGCTTCCAAGTCCCTTGTCTTCCTCAGTTGTCCTATCTACAAAATGGGGAGAATAATGCTCATGACCACCCCCCAGGGCTGATATGAGAAAAGCCTTTTGTGAAACTCAAAGCATCATGGGGATGTGAATTATTAGTGATTAGTTTACATTCATTTGGGTTCCACCTCCCTTTGCTGTTCTCCATCCACTCTTCCAATTGTGCCCTTAGGAGAATTCCTCCTTCCTTCAAAGTACAGCTAGACCGTCCAACATCCTTAAAACCACAGCTATCAGGGGTGGCTAGGTGGCACAGTGAATAGAGCACTGGCCCTGGAGTCATGAGGACCTGAGTTCAAACCTGGCCTCAGACACTTAACATGTACTAGCCATGTGACCTTGGGCAAGTCACTTAACCCCAATTGCCCTGCCCTCCCCCCTCCAAAAAGCAAAAAAAAAACAACCCCCAAAACGAACAAAAAAAACAAACAGGTCTTTCTGGGGCAGCCAGGTAGCACAGTGAGTAAGAGCACCGGCCCCAGTGTCGGCATGACCTGGGGGATCAAATCCGGGCTCAGATACTTGGCACCACACCCAGAAATAACTGGCTGTGTAGCCTTGAACAAGTTACTTAACCCCAATAGCTTAAAAAAAAAAACAACACAGCTATCCCGACCTCAGAAATCATGCCCCACTACAACGCCCACCAAATCACTCTGTTTTCACCCTTTATATATTTTTCCCCCAAAAGAATGCAAAGTCCTTGAGTTGGTTTTATCTTGTCTCTTTATACCCCCAATAACTGGAATATAGTAGAAACCCTATAGCTGCTGACTGAATCGAATTGTAATCGTTACTTTAAAGTGCTCAGCTCAGGGACCACCTTAGAAGAGACGATCCCCACTGCCTTATCTTCCCACAGAATGTCCTATACTTATTTGTCTGTATACATTTTATTGAGTCTCAATGTAAGCCTCTTGAAGGTAGGTACTGTTTTCATTTTTGTATCTCTAGCACTTAAACTAACTTTTACTAATGAGTACAAGGCAAAAAGAAAGAATTATAATGAGAAAAAGATATGGTATATAATTGAAACAACTCATTGTTGAACTAATTAAACAATCAATTACAGGAAATGGGAAATGGACACTACAAATGGCATCAATAGCAATTATAATAATGTTATATGGACATTTGACTGCTGTAAATTCATTGCCACAAGAAACACAAAATAGCCCAGAAAGTACCTTGGTGAGCAAGCAAAGAAAGATGGAGACCAAAGTAAAAGCAGCAACGATTTAGAACACAAACTTGTTTGTAAACTCTTATAAAGGATGACGATGGTCCATCACATCAGTCAAGCAAGGAGAAGCAGCAGAGGGTAAAACCAGTTCAAAGAAAAGTTAGCAAGATTGGCTGGCAATCCAGTGAGGCCAAGAGTGTTTAAGCAAAGAAGTGGAAAGAAGACAACAAACAGGAGAAAAAAATGGAAAAGATCTGTAAAGATTACTCTAGGAAACCCTTTTCACCACCAAGAATAGTAGAGCTCCCATATAATATTGCATTGCCACATGAGCTTGGAGAGAAGATAGAGATAAAAACAAAGAAAACAAAAGAGCGACTGTATTTAGAGAGGAGATCTGTGCTAAAGCAGACAGAATTGTGCGCTCACAGCTCTGTGTCTGGAGACTTAAGAGGTGTCTAGAGGAAGAGAAGATAACAAGGGCATGGAAAAAAACCTAGGACCTTATTAATACCCTCCCCCCCCCCAAAAAAAAAGAGATGACTGAGAAACATCAATAATCAATCAATTACCTGTATAGCTATTCAGAATCTTTATCCAACTCAAACACACTGGCATCAAGGGATGTCATTTCTGATGTCCATTTCCCTTTTCCTATTACTGATTATTTACTTAATTAGGTCAGGAATGAGATGTTTCAATCACATACCATATGTTTTTCTCATTATGATAAGTTATTAGTAGGGGACAACTATGTTCTCATGAACAATATTCTACAATGGACCATATCTTTACCGTTTTGTAACCAAAAGATAGAAAAATATAGGATCCCACTGAGTTTATTTTTTTATTGTGAAAAAATGTATGATTTGATGGAATGGAGCACCATGTTAGAGACTTTTTCCCAGCAAGATAATTCTCATCTCTAACAGAAATAATCCCATGCAGTGACCCTCTGATAATAAATACCCAGTGTCATACAACTAATGAACAGCTGAAGAAGGATTTGAACGTGGGTCTTTGTGATTCCAGGCACAATGACCTCTTATTATCCTCTCCTACTTCCTGTCTGATATATATATATATATATATGTATGTATGCATGCATGGACGTATAAGTATATACATATGCATACACAAACATATATATATATATATCAGATATTTACAGCCTATGGTACTTTAAGATTTGAAAATGTTTTGTCACGAAATTTCCCATTTAATCCCCACAACAACCTTGGGAAGCAAATATGCACCTACTACCGTGTTTCCCCGATAATAAGACACTGTCTTATTAATTTTT
Source organism: Petaurus breviceps papuanus (assembly GCF_028583685.1). Taxonomy (NCBI): domain Eukaryota; kingdom Metazoa; phylum Chordata; class Mammalia; order Diprotodontia; family Petauridae; genus Petaurus; species Petaurus breviceps. The sequence goes on along the minus strand of NW_027185850.1, from coordinate 33,309,096 downwards.
TTGGAAAGAAAAACAGCAGAGGGCTTATTTTCAGGGGAGGGTTTATGTTGTCCTGCCTCAGCTCTCCTCCATGGCACTGCTCTCAATGGCGCCAGCAAGCAAATCACTGGGGAAGAACAGGATGACGCGCTCACTGCTGCAGCTCTGATTGGATGCAGCTCAGAGAGCGGCATGTGTTTCACCCGGGGGCGGGGACAGTGCATACAGAGGGTACCGTAATGTAACGTGTAGCACAGGGGATCACCTTCACTACAGTAGCAATCTCAATAGGGCTTATTTTCGGGGGAGGGCTTATTTTAGAGGAATCTTACACAGTAAGGGGAGGGCTTATTTTCGGGATAGGTCTTATTATCGGGGAAACACAGTATGTGCTAAGCGCTGAGAATACAAAGAAAGGTTAAATTAAAAACAACAATAACTAGTCCCTGTCCTCCAGGAGCTCCCACTCTAATGATGGGGACAGCATGCTAGAAACTATGTACATAAAAGACACATACAGGATTAATTGGAAATAACCAGCAGAGGAAATGAAGCACTAGAATGAAGGGAAATAAAGTCTTCCTTCAGGGAAGCCAGGAGACAGAGATGAGAAAGAGGGAGAACACCACATGTGGGGGGCAGCCAGAGAAAGTCAGGAGACAGGGCCTCATGGTGCTAGGAACAACAAAGAGGTCTGTGTCACTGGAGCCTACTTCTCTTATTGGGACCCCAGTATCCTCATCTGCAAAATAAAAGGAAGGCTTAGATTTCACGACCTCTGAGGTCCCATAGCGATCATTTAGGATCCTGGCACATTGGAAATCGTACTAATTTAAGAATCAAAGGACCTGCCCCATACTTACTATCTGTGCTATTTTAGGCTGAGGGTAGGGAACTTGTAGCCTTGAGGTCACATGTGGCCCTTTAGGTCCTCAAGTGTGGCCCTTTGACTGAATCCAAGCTGAACTAACAGGGTGCAGGTTCCCCAGACCTGCTTTAGGCAAATCACTTGGCTTCCCTGTACCTCAGTATCCTCATCTGTAAAATGAGGGTCCAGGTCAGATGGCCTGTGGGGTCCCAACTCTAAATCAATGATTCTGATTGTTTGCAGGGCACATATAGTTCCGAAACTACCAAGTCACAAAAAAGGCATCCATAAAACTTATTTTTTAAAAATTAATTTAAGATTCTCCTAATATGAAGACATCTATGTCACTTGAGTTTGTCAAAGAAAATAAAACCCCTAGGAAGCCTGCCGTGGCCTTCTGCTACATGTCCAAATTTAGCCAAGTTGTATTGATCTAAGCCTAAAATGGCTCTCGGATTCAACTGCAGTCAACACTTCAATCAAATCTGAAAATTCAAGGAAAATGTATAAAGGTTATAGGAGTGGGGACTAAAGGGTGATGATGGAGAAGTCAGACTGAGACAGACCAATCCTAAGACAGCTACAAGAACCGAGATTCACACAGGAAAGGTCTGGCAATACCCACTTGTGAAGGGAGTGGGGTCCGAAAGAACTCCCTAGATTGGTCCCCTCCCGAGGTGCCCGACTGGGGCTGATAACTGCTCATTGTGTCCAACATAAAGTGCTTCCTGCCAGGAAATCCCAGCCCCTTGCACCCAAGATAAGGGAGCCTGGGAGCTGGCTGTGTGGGGGCATCTCACTGCCCCTTCAGACTCTCAGGGTTAGGATCCTGGTTTCCCAAGTCCACAGAGTTCAGAAAGGTCAGAGTTTAGCTCTGAGATCAGAGTCCAGATTTTCTCAGAGCTTCTAGGAAGGCTGGACAGAGAGCAGAGGGAGATGAATTTGGCAGTTCACAAAGGACACTAGGGAAAGGTTGACTTGAGGCCAGCGTGAGTGAGAGGGGACAGTGGGAAGGGAAACATCCCCATAATCCTTTCCATTAGGGGCTGGTTTGTACATGGGGGTAGAGATCAGGCTGCAGTGTTCCCTGGCATAATATCCGGGGAAAAGGACTCCAAAATGATGGGCTTGAAAAAGGTGAAACTCCTCTGTGCCTGTCTCAGCTAAACCACAAATTCTGCCTTTAGAATGATGTGACTGCTCCCCCCTTTTTAGAGGGAGGTGCCTCTGTTCCTTATTCTTTATGCAAATCACTAAAATTCTCTGTGTCTCCATTTAAAAATTCTTTATTTTTAAAAATAGTTTTATGAACACCTTTTGCTTTAATTTGACAGCTTCTGGACTATGTATGCCCAGCTCCCCATCAGGATCAAAGATTAGATCTGGGACCTCAGAAGCCCTCTAACCGGATGGGGAAGCACAGGGCTGGAAACTTCTCTGCATCAATGCGGATGTGCATGCCTGAGTCCCTGAGAAAGTGACGTGTCTGGGGCCACAAAGCCTGCATGTGTCCAAGGCAGGATCTGAACCCAGATCTTCTTGGCTCCTTCCTCCACCCATACCTCCTCTCCACATCTTCTATAGTTGCTGTGGTTTGGTCATTTTTAGTTCTGTCTGACTCCTTACGATGCCATTTGGGGCTTTCTTGGCAAAGATACTGGAGTGATTTGCCATTTCCTTCTCCAGTTCATTTTATAGATGAGGAAACTGATGCTAACAGAGTTAATGACTTGCCCAGGGCCACACAGCTAGTAAGGGTCTGAGCCCAGATTTGAACTCAGGTCCTTCTGACTACAGGCCCAGGGATATATCTGCTGAGCCACCCAGATGTCTTTCATTTAGGGAAGACTATTTTTTGATTGAATCAATCATCCAGAACCAGGTGTGATACCTCCTTCAGTCAAAGACATTTCAATTAGGTATAACATGAAGACTATTCTTGTTGGGTAAAGGACTTAGTTATGCCCTGAGAAATTTGTAAACAAAAAAACATTAACTAGATCAGAACCAGAGAAACAATTTGGAAGGTGTGGCAGTGGAGAGGAAGGAGAGAACAGAAGACAGGCTGATGCCACCAACTGTACCCATTTCCTCTCATCCTATCAATCCTACCTTCTCAAAATGTCTTGTATATACCCCCTTTTCTCCATCGACTGCTACCCAAATCAGTGCAAGGGCCCTGGAAAGACTGGACTCTAGCTCAGATCCCAAAGACAGACAGGCACACATGTGATCAAAATGTGGGCTGGAGAGGCACCTTGAGACTCCTGGCTCTGGGAGTTCTTTTCCCTTTTCATCAAGTACCCACTAAGTTTTCATTGGGCCAAGGTGGCGGCAATGTGATGAGTCACTCCCGTGCTCATCTGGCCTAGCTCCACTGGCATCTTGGCCAATTGGTCAATTTACTTCTGGGTTGGGTTAAGCTCTGGCTGATGCATCAATGAATGTAACTGACTCCAGGTACCCATGGAGACTCTTCTAATGGCTTGGATGGATCTCTCAGTCTTACTGGTCAACTGGACACTCCTATTGCAAGAGACTTAGTCACCCCAAATCAAGAAAGAATAGAAACTAAAGAAATAGAATTGACATGTGCTTGCAGACATGTGAGTGTGGAAGTGGGAGATAGGGCACCTTATGCTCTCCCACCCACCTCAAAGTTCTCAGAGGTCCTCACTCAAAAGCTGCCAAGCAAGAGTGAGAGGTCATTGGCTCCAGCCTTCTGTAGGCATGCTCAGTTCCAACTCAGCAACTCGTGAGTCATGGAGTCCTTCTGGCTCCAGGGAAAAGGAGAAGGTTTTCATTATCACATAATACTAACCCTTAGTCACCATGAATAATACCTGGGTCCTCAAAATTTCAAATGTTGAATTGGAACCAGGCAAAGAATGTTGGCACTTGCTCCAAAGACAAGGTCTTCATTGGCCAGTCATTCCATCATTAGCCAAGCATTCTTGGTTAGCTAGAAGGTCCTTTCCTTGGGTCCTCTCTTGTCTCATACACAAGTAAGAGAAGAAACATTTATGTGATGGTGTGAATATCTTCTTTTTAAAAAAAATTTGTCTTTAAAACCCCCTCAAGAGTATTTTTCCTCTATTTGAGGAAAAGTCAAAGTCTTGGTTTAAAAATAATAATGAATTTAGAAGATATTGTTTCAATAGGTAGTGTTTCCATCCCAGATCCATCTTCTCTGTGATACAGACTGCCTTCTTTTAGAGAGACCCTACTAACTGTTTTAAAAAAAAATAACCATTATTTAGACAGCACTTTCAGGTTTGCAAAATGCTTTGCAGATTTTATACTAACAACAATTCTAGGAAGCAGAAGCTATTATTATCCCCATTTTACAATGAGGAAACAAAGTGACTTGCCCAATATTACACAGACATGAACTCTGAGGCAGGATTTGAACTCTGGTCTTCCTGACCCCAGGTCCAATTCTCTGTCTAGCCACAGCTGTGCACAAAATGACTCTGCTTCATTTTGTGAGCAATTTAAGGAACTTTCAAGAATAATTTTGACTACATACAATTTTCACTTTTATGGGCAGCTAGGTGGGGCAGTAGATAGAGTGTTGATCCTGGAGTTAAGAGGATCTGAGTCCAAATTTGATCTCAGACACTTACCAGCTGTGTGACTGCTAAAAAAACCCCAAATGGAGTCACAAAGAGTTGGGCATAAACTAACCAACAAAGACCAACGAGAGGATACATCTCTTAGAAGAACCAAGGAAGAAACTCTTCAAAGAAATAGACCTTTTGAGAAAATGATATTTTTGCAAAACAAAAATAGGGAAGTAGAAGATGTGTGAAAATCAAAATCAAATCAAATCATGGGCAAAGGAGAAGGTCATAACCTCAGTGGGCCTTAATTTGTTCATCTGTGAAATGAGAGGCATCATGCTTCAGTGGAGAGAGCCCTGGAGTAACAAACAGGTCCTGGGTTCAAATCCTGCCTGCTTCAGCCTTAGTTTCCCCATGTCTAAAATGAGGGGCTTGGACTAGATGGTTTCTGAGGCCCCCTTCCAACCCCAGATTTATGGTTCTATAAAATGAAAGCTTTGGACTAGCTCAGTGGCTCCCTGAGGAGCCTTTCAAGGGGTCCATAAGGACAAAACTATTTTTATTATAACACTAAGACATTATTTGCCTGCTAAAATGTTCTTCCCTTTTCAACTGAATAGTGGTGTGAGGCCATATTTTCTTCATATCCTTCATCAAAACAATATATCCCAGCAGAATGAATGCAGAAGTAGATAGGAGAATCCAGCTGTCTTCTATTAACTAGACCTTAAAAAGATTTGCAAAAATATGTAAAATCATGCCCCACTTCTCACCAATTTTTTTTTGTTTTGGAAAATATTGTTATTTTTTTCACACAAATGTTATTTATATGAATGCAAAATAGGCTTATTGTTGTTATTTTTAAATGAATACATGTTTTAAAAATTTATCCATTTGAATTTCTAAAATCTCTAAGTGTAAACCAGAGAAACAAAAACTCTTTGGGGTCCTCAATAATTTTTAAGAGGGTAAAGGGATCCTGAGACCAAACAGTGTGAAAAATACTGGCCTAGATGCTCCCTAAGGTCCTTCCCAGATGTATTCCCAGATATCCCCATATGTATCTTATTCTACGATCACGAATCATTCCTCACATCAATGGCTTCAATAAAGGGAACTACTCCTGTTTTTAGCAGAAAAACTCGCCAAATAAAAATGGGAATTAACATATAAAATTGAGTACTACATTCACCTTCCCAAATGATGTAGATATTTATTAGCCTGAAACTTAAGCAAAAGGCAGATTTGTGAGTTTACTCAGGATAAAAGGATTTTCTCTTATTCCCTGTGGCATAGTCCCTAGGTCAGAAGGCAACAAAAAGGCAGTTCCTCTTTTAGGACACAATACTAAAAGAGAAGCAAAGCTAATAACACTCAGTCTACCTTATCTGTGTGACCTTTCCTCATCTTACCAATTCCTCATGGTCTTTGGCTTCTTAAATGATCCCATTTTTATTTACCTGACTCTATGTTCCATCTGCCAACAGAGTGGAAACTCCATGAGGAAATCAACTATTTCATTTTGACTTGGAACGCCATAGCTCCTAGCACCATATCGTCTAAATAGTAATACACGGTTTTTTCTGGAATCCTCCAGTGGCTCCTTGTAAATCTTATTGAATAGAATACTTATGAGCTCATGGATTCGGAGCAGAAAGGGGACCTTAGAGGTTATCAAATGCAACTCCTCATTTTACAGATGAGGAAACTAAGACAATGGAGTTAAGTGAATTGCTTGACTTTGTGAAAATTCAGCTTTGCAAAGCAAAAAGGCGTGAATGTCAACAGAGAGTTTGGTGCTGGTTCCAGGACTTTGCCTTCCAATTCCTTTTGGTAAAAAGAAAACTGTTCCCCATTTGACTGCAACTCGTAGGTTTATTTAAACGCAACTTAATACTGTGTTGGGGGTCTGGCATTTTGCAAGGTGCTGATGAAGGGAAAATGCTCAGCTTAAGGCTCCAAACTATAAGAGGCCACCCTACAAATGTTTCCCTCCTTTAAAGAGTGCTGCAAACTGTGGGAAAACGAAGGTGGTCCATCTTGATCCTGGAACATGGTGATTGAACAGGAAGCGTGAGATTTGAAATGGCCAAAGACTGAGGGGTAACAAGACACTCAGAGTTCAGTGGGTGGCAGAATATTCTGGGATTTTTTTCTCCCTGAATCCACCACTGTTAGGGGAAGGCCTGATGCTGGAATACTCTGTTCAGTCTCCATTTGGGGATGAAATTAGGCACTCCTAAATCACTGAACAGTTTTGTTCTGTGTTTTGTTTTGTTTTTTAAGGAGATTTACTTAGCCTGAACATAGAAAGGATATATAATAATGCAGCAGTGGTCATTAACTTCTGTACACTGGACACCCCCTCGTTTCCATGTGGAAATGTGTCTGATTAGCAGGCAAGGTTTGCTTTTCTCCAGACACCCACCAAATCTGAGGGTTTCTGACTCCATGGGGTGGGACTTTTATGCCCTCAGGTGACCAGAAAGCTTTGGAGGCCAGGCCCAAACAGACCCCAGGGGTAGTTTTATTGCCTTTTAGTAAATAAAAACTAATCCTTGTGGGGGGGAGAGGAAGAGTACCAATATCTAGATATTGGTTCTGTCACAACTACCAATTTTTTCATTTGCCTAGAGTCCTCAGTTCAAATCCTAGCTGTTCCCAACTAGCTCAGTGACCCTGAATAAGACACTTACAGCCTTTTGCTTCTCTGCTTCTTCACCCAGATAAAATTCCTTTTAGCAAATGAAATTCTATGTAAGAAATGGCAAGTTGTACATAATAGTTTGCAGTTTCATGTGCAGTCATCTTTTTATTATATTATGTTATAGAAATGCAATAATTAAATAAATTTTTAAAAAATGCTATGCATTCATGAAGTCATCTACTTAATTCCAGCTTGAGACCTTAGACAGACCACAGTAGGAGTGCAGGGTTTGGTCTGCACACCACACTGCGGGAAGGCTGCTGAAAAGCCAGAGAACATCACCAGGAAGGTGAATGACCTCGAGATCATGACGTATGAGGATTGATTCAAGGAAATGGCAATGTTTATCCTGGAGAAGAAGAGATGCTAGGGAAATAGGATAGCTATCTTCAAGAATCTGGAGACCTTTCATGTGAAGGAGAGATCAGATTTGTTCTGTTTTCCCCAGGAGCACTGGGCGGGAGTCACTGGGAGGGAAACTGAATTAAGTACTCCACAAAGGGTAATGAATGGAGGCCCATGTTGGTCCTAAACAGGCTTCAGTGTATGAGCAATAAGGAATTTGGAGGATGGCCTGTTGTAAAGGATAACTAGAGACGGAATGAGCAGGACATGAGACGAACGTAAGAAAAACTGTCCAAGAGACAAATCCACAGGTGCTGTGACCATCCCTGGGACTTCCCAGACTAAAACAGGCTCCTTTGGCTGCCATATGTGTGCCCTTCCTCCCCTCACCCCCATTAGAATATAAGTTCCTTGAAGGCAGGGATTGTTTCAAATTTGTATTTTTATTCTTACCATCTAAGACAATGTCTGGTATATAGTAGACAATAAATGTTTTTTCCTCCTTCCCTCCTTCCTTCCTTCCCTCCTTCCTTTCTTTCTTCTTTCTTTCCTTCCTTCCCTTTCTCCCTCCTTCCTTCCCTTCTTCCTTCCCTCCTTCCTTCCCTCCCTCCCTCCCTCCCTCTCTCCCTCCCTCCCTCTCTCCCTTCCTTCCTTCCTTCCTTCCTTCCTTCCTTCCACTTGTCTGCCTGGTTTCAGTTCCATGGAACAAAACACCCCTGTTCTGGAGAGCCTCTGGTGTCCTGCCCCCTTCTTTTCCCCTTCTGTGTGTTGCCTCTCTCTTTAGATTGTAAGCTCCTTTGAGGGTTATTTTATTGTATTGAATCCCCAGCACTTGGCACAGGGCCTGGATCACTGGGTTGGGTAGGATTGTTTTGTTTTTTTTCCCATCCCTGTTCCCTCCCTTCTGGGTTTCTGTATGTGCTTCTTCTCCCTCCACAGACCCTATGTGCAGTGAAGGGAGAGTATGACTCAGGCTTATATATGGACTATGCTATAATGATTGTTCCTATGTTCGCTTTATATTTAGTAACTCCAATGTGTTGATCATTTTTTGCTTTTTGTTTATTGTTAAGCAAAAAAAAATTATGTTTGAGAGTTAAAAGAAAGTTACTTGGTGGTTCTGGGATAAGTCGGTGAAAAGAACCATTTCTCAACTCCCAAGAAGCTGGGTTCAATCACACCTAGCATACTTAGGACCTGTACACTTTGTCCTACTTGCCTCAGTTTCCTCACCTGTAAAATGAGTGGGCTGGACTCGATAGCCCCCAAGGCTTTTTAAACTCTACATCTATGGTCCTAGGATTACCTGGCACCCCTTGGATAGATGCTGAGGGAGAATGGAGTAGAGGCTGCCTTGCATGGTAGATGAGTCATATATAGTCAGATAGAATTCCCTCCCTCTAACCCTGATTCTTCAACACTGACTTTCAAGGAGGCCAGTGATCGGGGGGGAAAAAGACTTAAGCAAATTCAGTGCAGCCAAGAAGGAGGAAAAAGGAAGAGTCAGAATTTTTTTTTGGGGGGAGGGGTGTTTTTTTTTAATTGGACTCTTCTGACCAAGCTGGGGCCACCCACACAGGGATCAAGTAGGACAAAGCCTAATCTTCCACTTCTCTGCAAAAACAGAGAATGTAGAAGGAAATTTTGCTAGTGCCAAAAAAGACAAAAAAACTTTTATGCACAGATGGGAAGAAAGCGGGTTCCTTAGATTAAGACTTAAAACATCACTGGCGCCCAAAGCTTATAGTCATGGCCTCTGGGTTTGTCCATCTTGTTGAAGAAGTGACCGTTGTAAAAGGTTTGGGAGAGCAGGTGACATGAACTTGGACTTGTAGGTAGAGCAGTGCTTTCGTTAGAGAAAAAACTGTTGGAAAAGCATAATTTTTTTTTTAATTAAGAGAAGAATCCAACTCTAACTCTTCAGGCAAGAGTCTATTGGGCAGGGACAGCATGGGCTGATTGGCAGGCTTTGGATCTGCTGGTATTCTCCAGGTTTAAAGGAATGAGTTAGAGACCAACGTCCAGGCGCTGTGGCCTTTTCCATTGGACAAGGGGAAAGGGGCTGGCCTTCAAGTGCCTATGTCAAAAGCAGCTGACTCATTAGTAAGAAAATACCTTAGGAAACCTGTAGGGAAGATCAAAAGGGATCACAAGGTGCTGAGACATGTCTCAAACACTTGCCAGCTGGATCCATTGGGACTCAAGGCCTTGGCTGAGAGGATTCCGGCTCAATGGGTGGGACAGTTGGTGACTGACTCACGGTTGACTCACGCTTCAGCTTGCCTTAGAAGGCCAGCCCTGAGCAAAGTTTGCTGCAGACTTGAGAAGAAGGTGTCCAAAGATTGGGAAAGGACAGGGACCTCAGCCCCAGGAATTTCTGACCAGATCTAGGCCTCACCCTAGGTCTCTCCCAACCTAACTCAGGCTGTGGTGGCTTGTCGCTACAGGATGGAAGAAAGCTGGGAGAACTGGCCTCTGATGAGGGTCTCTGCTCCTCACCGAGTTTCCCGGCAGAGCCCATGGCTTTCACCAGGGAGGCCAGAGCAGGGAGACTTCAATTAGGGCCAGCCTAGTGTGGCTGCTTCTCTCAGTCCTTCCAAGAGAGGCGTGACCTCATGGGCTTGTTCAAGAAATTGCTTTCTCTCCCAGACTAAAGTAGTTTGTTTCTGAACTGTGAGTAGAAAGTGTCCAGAACCCATCAGCCCTTGGGATTAGCCTTAAAAATCTGTGTGATATCAAAGGGTTCAGGCTTCTGAAGCCACCTGCTTCTCTTTCCTCTTTTATCCATCCCTCTCTTCCTCTTCCTCCTTAATTCCTCTTCTTTTCTAACCCATCCAACATGAGCAATTCTATACTTGCTGAATTAACAATTAACACCCCCCAATGCCATTTAAAAAAAAATACTGAGAGCCAAGAGCCCCAGGGGTCAAATTCCTCAAGTCCCAGAGCTGAGCTGTAACATAACAAGATGGCAGGAATTACGAGGGAGGCCCGCATTTAATAATCAGGCCTTAGGGGGTGGGGGCAGGATGTCTAGGTATCAGTGCAGCCTAAAAGTTCTCAGATATATCGTTCGCAAGGAAAGCTGGGGAATAATTTCAGCTTTTGGGAGGAAATGTAAGTAACCAAAGGGAAAAACAACTGGGACTAAGGGAAGGCTCTTTAGATCTGGGGAAATATTCTGGCCCAGAGTCAAACTGGCTACTATCCAAAATCATATTTCTGGTATTCAGTGGTTTTAAAAAAAAATAGCTGATGAACTTAACTCTGGTTTGAAATAAACAGAAAATATTTGAAATATTGATCCTGGGTAATCCCAGCAAGACCCTGACAGGGAGACCACCCAGCATGACCTGAGAGAGGGTGTGAGACTAGTGGTTAGAGCCCTCCAGAGGGTGGTGGGAATGGGATAGATGCATTTAAATTGGAAGGGTAACTTCTCCTCTGGGAGCTTGTGCCTGGATGGGAAGGGAGAATCCTGTGGCAGAAGGCTTTCTAGATCTTACTCCTTGGGTCACTATAGGCCATAGCGGATCCCTGGGGGCATGGACTTTTAGCTCACCTCCTGGAGAGGTTCAGGATTCCAATTTAGTCCAATAGGGAGACCGCCAAGAAAGAAATTAAGCTGGGTGAAAAGGAGTTGAGTAGAGGGCAAGGATGACGTCATCCCGTTGGTGCCAAAAAGAAACCTCAGTCATGAGTTTTCCCCCCATAGAACGTTAGCTCTATGAGGGCAGGGGCTGTCTGGTTTATGTATTGGTATCACTCAACATGTCCAAAGCAGAACTCATTATCCTTCCGCCTAAACCAGCCCTGATTCCTACCTTCCCTATGACTGCAGAAAGAATCTCCAACCCCTCCCCAAGCTCACAACCCAGGAGGCATCCGGGACTCCTCCTCTCGCTGAAGACCCACGTCCAAGCTGTTGTCAAGGCCTATTGATTTCATCTTTGTATCTCTCCCTCTTCTCTCCTCTGACACCGCCCTCACTCTGGTGCAGGCCCTCCTCATCCCACGCCTGGACCATTGCAATAGCTGCTGGTGGCTCTGCCTGCCTCCAGGCTCCCCCGACACCAGTCCTGCCACCAGTCAGCCACTGACGTCTCCTCCAATGCAGGTCCAATTCTATCACCCCAGCCCCAACTGAATACACTAGTGTATTCCTACCACCTTCAGGAGTGAATACAAAATGACCTTCGTAACCCACCTTTCCAGTCTTCTCACACCTTACCCCCCACCATGAACTCTTCAGTCTGGTGACCCAGACCCCCTGGGTGCTCCATCTCGGTTCCCAGTATTTTCTCTGGGTGTGCCCCCTGCCTGGAATGTTCTCCCTCCTCTGCTCTGACTACTGACCTCCCCGGCTTCCTTTAAGTCCCAACGAAAATCCCACCTTCTACAGGAAGCCTTCCCCAGCCTCTTAGACTCAGTGCCCTCCCTCTGATAATTATTTCCTATTTATCCTGTTGGCTCTGGGGGAGAAAGTGAGGATGGTGACCGCACAGCCCTGCCTCACTTAAATCCAATTCACTCACTCATCTCGGCATCACTTCCCTGATGTCAAGGTACAGCTTGCTTTGTTTATGTGTTTGCTTCTTGTTTCCCCCAGTAAATTGTAAATCTTTGGCATCTCTTTGTGGGAGCTTAATAAATATTGATTAATGGATTTGTATTCCAAGCCCAGAACATAATATGCCCTTAATGGTTGCTGTTGAATTAGATGGAATTGAATAAGATACTGTGGGATCCAAGTGGTTTTCTGAAGTCAAGAGTCTTATAGTGGTTACTTGGAGTTGGGAATTGCTGGTGTCGTTTTTCAGTCATTTAATTGTGTTTGACTCTTTGTAACCTTGTGGACCAGACTGTCCATGCCATTTTCTTGGGAAATACACTGGCATGATTTACCATTTCCTTCTCCGGTGGATTAAGGCGAACAGAGGTGAAGTGACTTGTCCAGGGTCACACAACTACTTTCTGAAGTTGAATTCAAACTCAGGTCTTTCCAGACTCCAGGCCTAGCACTCTCTTTTCACTGGGCCAGCTAGCTGCCCCTAGGAGGGAGATGAATTATAGACATGATCAAAGGAGCAGCAAAGGATATAGTTGTAGAGAACGGAGCACTGAGTTTGGCCTCAGAAGTCCTGAGTTCAAATCCTCTCCTCTAACACTTACTGAGTGACCATGGGCACATTATCTAAGCTCTCAAAGCCACAGTCTCCTCATCTGTAAAATGGGAAGTACCTACCTCACAGAAGTGCATAAAAGCACTGGCCCTGGAGTCAAAAAGACCTGAATTCAAATCCAGCCTCATACACTTACTAGATGTGTGACCCTGTACAAGCCAAGTACTTAACCTCTGCCCACCTCAGTTTCCTCAATTGTAAAATGAGGACAATAACACCTTTTCAGGGTTGTTCGAGAATCACATGAGATGATATTTATAAAGCATTTTGCAAACCTTGAAGCGCTATCCTAATGCTTGTAATTATTTATTCTTCTTATTATTATATAGTACATAAAAGTTTAAAAAGTGTCATGTATGGAGGACGTCATTTGGGCCTCACAACAAGCTTGGTATATTTGGGGGACATTGTTAGCCCCATTTCATAGATGAGAAAACTAAGGCTGAGGTGGCTAGGTGGCATAGTGAATAGAGCGCCGGCCCTGGAGTCAGGAGGACCTGAGTTCAAATCCAGCCTTAGACACTTAACACAAAACTAGCTGTGTGACCTTGGGAAAGTCACTTAACCCCAATTGCCTTGCTTTCCTCCCCTCAAAAAGCAAAAAGAAAATCCTTAAAAAAAAAAAGGAACTTCAGGGTGGGAGGGGGGAACAAAGCCAGTAAATTCCCAAGATTCACACTTTCTGCCCCAAGGACAACTCTCTTCTGCACAAATCTGCAGCCTCCTCCTTGTGCCCACCATACATCTTTCCTTTGCTCTTTGGGCTGTTCTCTTCAGGGAGGACCAAAGGCCCTCTGCTAGAAGTCCTAAATAAAAAATAACTTTGTTCCCTTGGGATTCTGCACAGCTCAGATGCAGAGGCGTAGGGGAGGAATCAGTTTCCAAATACAAAGATCCTAACAAGGGGGCAAAGACCCTGATAACAAATATAAGGATAGTGACAGATGCAGGATTTCACTGGAGAGGAAACTCCCACGTGAGGAAATTCCCTCCACCAATGCCAGCTGGCACCTCCTCTGTAACTTGGCACTTAAGAGAACACAGAAAAGGGGTGAGGGACAGACTCAGGGTCAAGCAGCCAGGCCTCACCACAGGGAGGACGCCAATCCACGTCTTCCTGAGGCCAGCTTTCTGCCCATTATACCACACTGCCTTTCACATGTATAAATATATATACATATGTGTGTGCGCACAGACATGGGCCTCTTCTCCATCACAGCTGGATGAGAGCTCATTTCTCATTCACACTCCCCAGGTGGGAGATCTCTCTGCTGCTCCCTCCCTCTTCTCTCTTCTCCCTGCTGCTCACAACACCCCAAAGGAATCCTCATAATGCCTGGCTTTGATGACATCGATCCCCTTTACAAAAGCCTTTGGGGACTCCCCATAACCTACTGAACAGAACCCAGACTCCTCAGCTGACCTTTGATCCCCTGGTTCTAGCCCAGCTTGCCAATCTTACTTCGTGACATATCCCTTCATTTTCCATCGTGCCGGCTATTCTGGGATGACCTCCACCCCCCTCTTCTCTTTCCTTTCTCCTCCCATCTTTGGATTCTCTATAACTAATTAGTCATGTCAATTAATAATAATTAAAACATCTTAACTGTGCTAATTAATTATAATTAATTAAAACACTAATTAACAATTTTATGGAAAAGATCATGGGACTTAAACTGGAAAGCACCTTTATTATCTTTCTTGTACCAGAGTAATGATTCTTTCTACTCTGTCCCCCATTGGATCCTAGGCTTCTCTGATTGGTTGTTGTTGATGTAATCAAGTCTGCATGTTGGGGCCACAAACCAATGGCACCCATATTGATCTAGCTTTGTCGTTCTAGAGATGAGGACAGTGCCTGGTATGTGGCAGGCATTGAAGTGATTGTGAAATTGAATTAAGGTGCGTTTGGCTCCAGTAAGACTGTCTTACTCCCCATTCTCTGATCCCCTGCTGCCCTTTACTGCCGCCATGTCTCTGGGGAAACTGTATCCCAACCCTGGAATGGGCTCCCTCTACATCTTTGCCTCTGAGATCCTCTTTGTTCCAGGCTTCACCCACGTGCTAACTTCAGTAATTCTTCCACCTTCTCTGATCCCTCCATCTTTCTGGAATCTATCACAAAACTCTGAATTCCTCCTATATGCTTAAACATTTTTCTAACTTCATTTTTTAGTCCTGGTGGTAAATACAAGGGAAGGGTCAGGACTTGTGACTTCATTAGTTCAGGGAACTCTCAATGTGGAAACTCCTTTCACCGCTGCAGATAGGCAATTCACCTGCAATTTAGGATTAAAGACAGGGATATTGAGGTAGCAGGGAAAGTCCAGAGAGTCAAGTATAGAGCCCAGAGAGGGACAAAGACGTGGCTGGTCTGAACCAACCTATCAGACAATGGAACCAAAGGAACAGAGCGAATCAGCAGCTAGAGAAGGCCATGAGTGTTCTGGTCATGTCTTGGCCCACTTGAACCTGGGTCCTCTTCCTTTCTTTTCTATGGCTTCTACGAATTTAATCATCATCTCCATGAAGATTCCCAGATCTAGCTCTTTCCTGAGCCCCAGTTAGAGGCATTCTAGAGCCATCTCATATCTGCTTGAAAGAGCTGGTTGTTAAATTAAAAACATTTATATCTCAAACAATACAAATTAAGGTTTGATTTGTTGTTTTATTGTCTAGATTTAAGAAAGTTATGTCGTATATATACTATGTCAGATTGCATGCCATTCTGAAGAGAATAGAGGAGGAAAATTTAGAACTCAAAATCTTATAAAAGCAACTGTTGAAAACAAAAAATCAATTAATTAATTAAAAAAATAGAAGTTTTAATAGCACAGATTAAACTTTCAAGCTATCATACACATTCTCCCTGCTCCTCCTCCATCCACAATAGCTAACTGTTAAACATCTGCCAGGAATTCATTGGCTCTAGTCCTTCATTATCAAATACCTATTAAAGATTTCCAATTGGATATTTGATGTAATCTCAAAATTAAATACGTACAAACCGAATTCATTCTTTGCCCCAAAGCCCAACTATCCTTCCCTGTTTTGTCCAGGGCCACCATCCCTCCAGGTTCACAGTGTCGGGGTCATTCTCATCCCCTCAAACCCCATCAGTTGCTAATCTGACCATTTCTACCTCTGCAACAAACACCTCTCCCACATCCATTTTTCTCTCCTCACAAAACCCAGTTCAGGCCCTTATCACCTCTCCCCTAGACCAGTGCATAACTTACTAATTGGGCTCCATTCTTCAAGGCTCCCCCACTCCAGTCCATCCTCCTCACCACTGCCAAAATGATTTTCCTAAAACCCAGGTCTGCCTTTCTCCCTGTCTTATATACCAAACCCTAGTGGCTTCCTCTCACTTTTAGAATTTAAAGATTTTTCACAACCTTTCCAAACTTATTACACATTTCTTCCCTCCATAATATGTACTCTATGGTCCCGCCATACTGTCTATGTTGTTGGTCTATACACATGGTCTCTATCTCCCAGCACTGGGTAGAACTGCCTGGTATCTGGAGCTTACTCCTTCCTCACCTTTACCTCTCAGATTCCCTGGTTTCCTTTAAGATTCAGCTCAAAGGCACCACTTTCTATCCGAGCTCTTTTCTGGACCTCCCTCAACTGCCAATAGCATCTCCCCTCCAAGATGACCATGTGTCTAGAGAAGAGGCCTAGCTTAGCGGAGAGAATGCTGGCGTAGGAGCAGGAAGACCTGATTTGCAATCCTGCCTCAGATACTTAATAGTCGTGTTACCGTGGGGTGGGGGGGGGGGGGGAGAAATCATTTTAGCCTTAGTTTCTTTATCTGAAAAATGGGGATAATCATAGCACCTACCTTTCAAGATTGTTGTTATAAGAAGACATGAAGATATAAACCACTGGGGTAGCTAGGTAGCTCAATGAATAGAGCCCCGGCCCTGGAGTCAGGAGGACCTCAGTTCAAATCTGGCCTCAGACATTTAACACTTACTAGCCATGTGACCTTGGGAAAGTCACTTGACTCCAACTGCCCTGCCTTCCCCCTTCCAAAAAAAAAAGCAAATAGAATAAAATGTGAAAATTTGAAAAAAAGATGTAAAACACTTTGCAAAATCTTAATGCCCCATATGAATGACAGCTACTATCATTTGTGGGTGTTTTGTACATGCCTATTATGTATAGATTGTAAGCTCCTTGAGGGCAGGGACTACTGTGGCCTTGTTTTTATATCACAAGCACTTAACCCAAGTCCCAGGTACATAGTAGGTGCTTAATAAATGCTTGTCTATTGATTGATCTTTGGTGATTGTATCTTGACCAGGATGATATAAAGCCAAGAAGTACGCAGGCATTTATTATATTTCAGGCACTAGGCCAAGAGCTGGGGACACAAAGAGAGACAAACACAGTGGACAGAGGATGACGTGGACAGAGGATGACGTGGACAGAGGATGATGTGGACAGAGTTCGACCCTGTGGGGTCAGGGTCCTTCCTTTAACATGGACGATACTTATCTCCCTGTGCCCCAGGAAACTCCACTAAAGCTACAAGTTGCAGAATAGTTGCTGATTTGTCAGTCACCCAGTCAGCTAACATTTATTAAGCACTTACTGTGTGGCAGGTCCTGTGGGGACATAAAAAAAGGTAAAAGGCAGAGTCCCTGCCTTCAAGGAGCTTACAGTCTAAAGGGGAGATAACATGTGAACAACTTCATGCAAACAAGCTATGAAGGTGGGATTTTAGCTGAGACTTGAAGAAAGTCTGAAAAGTCAGGAGGTGGCCACGAGGAGGGAAGGCATGCCAGGCGGGGGCACAGCCAGTGACAATGCCCAGAGTTGGGATATGGAGTTTCTTATTAAAACAACAGCCAGGAGGTCAGTGTCACTGGGTTTCAGAATACACGGAGGATGTAAAGTGTCTGAAGACTGGAAAGGAGGGGCACGGGGCAGCTCGCACTGGCAGACAGTTTCCTCATAAAAGGAATTCCCAACACTAGACAAAACCTGCACCTATAGGGGCTTCACATATGTTCCTTCCATAAAAAACAATGAAGGGTCAACCTTTGCTCATTCTCAGCATCAGATAACTGCATCGTTGGAGAAACTGGAAAAACCCCAGGCTCAGAGAGGCCAGAGTTCTGGGCTTGAGCCTCTAATCAAAAACATCTCTGAACTGATTTGGCAAGCTCTCCACACACTCTGAGGAAAACCAGTGGAAAGCAGCCAACTCTTAAACCTCCCCCAGCCCTGTACGGGCCACGCATGTGTCTCCCAGGCAGGGCAGGTCACAACCCAGCTACACCTTCTTATCCTTGGAGACCCCTTGGCCCTGTTATCTCATAAATCCACCATAAGCCCAGTATAACAATAGTGATTGAACAATCAAATAACACTTCCAGGTATGTAAAGTGTGTTACATGCATTCATTCCCTTGGTGGCTGGGAGGTAAGTACTGCCCTTCATAGAATCATAGCTCCCTGGGTCTCAAATCGTGCTTCAAGAGAACCTGGATCACTCCCAACTTTGCTGCTGATGTTAATGAACCTTAAGTTGTTTGTTAATAGACATTAAAAATAATTTTAGAGGATTTTATTACAATCCTTTGTACCAGATTATACAATCCTAACTATCAACCTTTTGTGTGACCCTGGGCAAGTCACTTAACCTCTGTTTCCCTCAGTTTCCTCACCTGTAAAATGAGCTGGAGAAAGAAATAGCAAACCACTCCAGTATCTTTGCCAAGAAAACCCCAAATAGGGTCAAAAAGAGTCCAACATGACTGAACAACAACAAAACTACAAACCTTTAGCAGGTTTCTGCCAAAGGTTTTCTTTAAACTGAAAGGTTCTACCTACCCCTGTGGAAAAGTTCGAAATCCAGCCTCCTCATTTTTACAGATTAGGACACTGAGGACTGGAGATCTAGAAATAGGAAAGAACCTCAGAGGCCATTGAGTCCAAGCCTCCTGTTTTACAGAAGAGGAAACTGAGGCCCGGATAGAGGAAGTGTAATTTCCCAGAGTGACCCAGGCAGTTAAGTTACAGAAACAGCATTTGAACCTGAGGTCTCTGACTCCCAGGCTAGGGCTCTTTCCAGGACTCAATTCTCAACTCAGTTCATCTCCAGATGTGGGAGAGGGGACTGACTCGGCATCCCCTACGTTCGAGTAACTTTTCACTGCTCCCTCATGGTGAGGAAGCTGTCTCGTTACCCCTCCTGGCACTTGCCGAAAAGTTAAAAGGGAAAAATCCAGCCAGTCAAAATGCTCCGGGGCCTGGCTGTGCTGAAAGGCAGGTTTATTTTTTCCTCTATTGGCAACGCTAATCAAGTTACCTTTCCTCAAGATCACTGTCTGCCTCAGAAACAGGGTCAAATGGCAAACATCCTCTGAAACCCCAGCTCCCAGAAACGTTATGTTCTCAGGCTAATGGAGAGATTATTCTCTTTTCTATTTGTTCCACTTTCCACTTAGGGGAAAAAGTCTTGCCCATTGCACTGGTCAGTCAAGAAAAAAAATAAGGAAAAAGAAAAAAAATTTACATGATAACTTTGTTGTAGATTTCAAAGGAATAGCAAGTTGTCCATAATGGATTTGTAGTTTCATGTGCAATCATCTTTTTTTATTATGCTGTGCTATGGAAATACTTGTTTTATTCCATAAATTAAAAATAAAATAATTTTTAAAAAGTTATTTCTATGCAGACCCTGTTCTTGTCCTCAAAGGGCTGGTGCTAAGGACCTTTACATTTCTGATAAAAGACATGGAAAGCTTCGATCCCCACTCAACAAATGGTTTTTATTATTCTTTTTGTATTTTGTTTTTTTAAAAACAGTTCCCATCCAGGTGCCTTTCTCCCTCGACTCCCCGCTCCACCAAAAGAGACTTTATGTGGGATCTTTTTTCCCTTTTAAAATTCAGCATCATTTCAGCACTCATTGAGAGCACAGGCTGTTCCTTAAAGGAACCGTGTCATACATAGTTTATAAACTAGAATAAGGAACAGACCAGAAAGAGCAGCTCCACCCAAATTTCTAATTGGGACGTTTACTGAAGCGAAGTTGGTTTTTTTTTTTCAAAGACTAGAACAAATACCTTCCTCCTGTTTTGTTCTGTGGGGGCCATGCAGAGATGCCATCTTCCTCCCTACAGGGAGGAGGGCTCCCAGGGCTGGCTGGGGTCCGAGGGACGGCAGGGTGATCGTGAAAGCTAAACGGGAAAGTTGGGAGTACAAGTGAACACACACACACACACACACACACACACACACAGTATGAACAGGGTAGATATGGATAGAGTGCTGGATTCAAATCCTGCCTTACTCCGTATGTATTCCCCACAGACAATTTTTGCATCATCTCCCCCATGAGAATTCAAGCTCCCTGAGGAAAGTTTTGTCTCCCACTGTATCCCCAGCTGCTTAGCACCAATGCCTGCCACACAGTAGGCACTTAATAAATGCTTGTTCCAATGTTTGACCCTGAGCAACTCCTGTAACCTCCCTAGGACTCAGTTTCCTCATCCGTAAAATGAGGGGTTGGATTAGATGGTTTCTAAGAGTCAAATCTACAATCTTATAAGACACATAACTGTTATTTGGTGTACATTATCCGTGTGGCAACTGTATCCTCTCCCATTTCCATGTAAGTACCCCAAGGGCAAAGGATGATTGATTTTTGGCTTCATAATCTCAAAGTCCAGCATACAGTAAGTACCTAATAAATGTCAGCTGAGGGAGAGGAAAAGACAGGCGGAAGGAAGGAAAGAGGCAAGGGGGAGTCTGTTGAATTTGATGGAAATGGAATCCCTGCATTTCTTTTCCAAGGCAGGCCAGGTACCATCCCCACTCACCCTCCCTAAAGATGGTGTCAAATCCCAAGGCTGTAAATGGAGAAACCCGTCAGAAATTGGTTCAAGCTGTGACCTTGGGAGGAAGAGGAGGTGATGTCATCTGAGCATGTGTGAGATAAATCCATGTAAGTGAAATGAAGCCCCAAGTGGGATCAGCTCTGAGGGCGAAGTGTGGGGACAAAAGGCATTAGACAGCATCGCCTCTCCTGGGCTGGATTAACAAGGACCTAAAAGACATTTATCGAAGTTACCCAAGCTGTGGGCCTGTTCTGTGACACTTGGGACTCGGCACAGACTTTGTTCTCTTTTTTTTAAAAAGAAAAAAAAAAAGGAAGCGAGGCCTGGTCTGTGTTTTCCTTGTAATTGGCACTTAGCAGCATTTCCTCACTCTCCAGAAAGCTTATATCATTCACAAATGATGAGAAGAAAACAGCACTCTATAAATGGTGTTCACTTAGCTCATGCTCTGAGTTTTTATATCCTGACATTTGTTGGGGTGAGGGGAAGAGAGGAGTATGGAATTATATGCTGTAACGTCCAATAGGCTAGAAAAGGTTTTCTTCAAATCAGCCATCATCAGGTTTTGATTCCTTGGATTATTAAAAAGGTAGATCTTTTAAGACACTTGTTTAAAAAAAATCCTCAACATCAAATGAATCTGATTCATTACACTGAAAGTTTTATAAGCAGTGTGTGTTTGTGTGCGTGTGTATGCACAGGGAGGGGGAAGAGAGGGGGGACTAGCAATGTGAAAACAAAAATATAATATATAAATATAACAAGCATGATATATGCTGTAATATATAAATGTAACAATGAAAATATAAAAAATAAAAAGTTTGACAAGTAAGCTATGTTTCACAAAAACTGAATGGAAAAAATGAAACATCAATAAATGAATAATGTTTAATGAGTAATTCTTAACCTTAGCAATTCTTAAATTGAGCCCTGGAGATTACAAAAAAAAAAACCATGAGGCAATCTCTCTCCTTGTAGAGTTTACATTCGACTAGGGGGGTGCACCATGAGTATGGATGGATAGATACAGGCCATGCACAAAATAAGAACAGTAATTTAGGGGGATCAGTAACTGAGGAAGGGTACAGGGAAGGGAGACAGCAACTGAGCTAAGCCTAGGAAACACCTGTGAGGTAGAGATGAGAAGGGAGAACATTTCAGGTATAGGGAACAATCTGGACAAACGCATGGAGGTGGGAGATGAGGAGGGAAATTTGTACACAGGAAATATGGTCAGGTTGTCCAATCTGACAGAGAGTGCAGTGTGTGTGAGAGAGAGGTTTTAAGGTTGACAAAGCTTTGCATATGTTGACATCAACACATAACAAAGTGATTCCGAAGTCTAGTCTGCCCTCTGTCAGTAAGTAAAAGCATTCAATGCTCACTGGTTGAATGTATGATTGAATGAATGAACGAATGAATCATTCAATCAATCATTAAAAGAAACAAAAATCAGGGCAGTGAGGTGGTGCAGTGAATAGAGCACCGGTCCTGGAGTCAGGAGGACCTGAGTTCAAATGCAGCCTCAGACACTTGACACACCTAATAGCTGTGTGACCTTGGGCAAGTCACTTAACCCGAATTGCCTTGCCTTCCCCCATCAAAAAAAAAAAAAGAAATGAAAATCCAGGATTCTGGGTAAAGGAGAGATATGAGCTGTACAGAGGGGTTCTCTCTATAGTAGGTACCTTGGCTTCCTTTCTTCAGTTTCTCTGAAAATGGGCTTGGGTGGCCTGGCAGCCAGATGGCAGGTTGTATGCCATGTGGGCTCCCCCTTTCTTCTGGTCTTCCTTACTAACCAAAGTGCTGACTGGCAGCACAGAGATAGGTCTGGGAAGACAAATAGGGTCGTGCTGTACTGTTTTTCAGAACCACAACCAGTGTCAAGGAAAAAGATTGAACAACCAAGACTAAGGAATAACTTTGTGGGCCCACTCTCCCTTCTGGCTTTTTCTAGCACCTAACCAGGAGGAAGAAAGGTAAGGCTATATGGTATCATGGAAACAGGACTGGCTTCAGAGATTAGAGGTCTTGGGTTCACTACATGCTCCCTATCATTACCTGTATGACCTCAAGCAAATCATTTCCTCTCTGTTTCCTTATGCGTAAAATAAGGGAGTTGTATCTGATGACCTCCAAGGTGCCTTTCTATAGAGTGGAGAAGCTTGTCAAAGCTTCTAAACTGTTCTTTATCCACTTTCTTTCTGGGGATGAGTTCTACTGGTCCCCTTCTGCTCTCCCCTCATTAAACCCTTGGAAAATGGAGAGATGAAATACGAGGGGGACCAACTTAGAAGAACAGACAGAATTTATATCTCATGTTGGTATTCAATGACAAACAAACAATGACAAACAAACAAGAGCTTTTTGAATAATTGATATATATCTTTATTATGCACAGAGATAAAAAGAATATAACACCATGGTTATCAAAACTATACAACTTAGCAAGTTCACAAGTCTGCAAACACACTGAACGCAGAAAAGAACGCAAAATTACAAAATGGCGGGGTGTTCAAACTGGCCACAGGGATTGAAGGGGTTTTTGTTTTTTGTTCCCCTAGATAATAAAAATCGGTAATGGATTCAGGCTCATTCAGAAGAAACTAAGAGGGGGAAGAGAGAAAGGAACAAGAGAGAAAGATGGAGATGGAGAGGGAGAAGAGAGAAAAGGAGATAGAGAGGAGAGAAGGAAGAGAGAGAAAAAGAAGAACAAGAAGAAAAAATGAAGAGAGGGAGGAAAGGGAGGAAAAGAGGGGAGAGGGAAGGAAGGGAGGAAGGAAGGGAAGGAGGGAGGGAGGGGGAGAGAGACAGAGAGTCGGAGAGACAGAGAGAGAGAGACAGAGAGACAGAGAGAGAGAGACGGAGAGACAGAGACAGAGATGGAGAGACAGAGAGAGAGAGAGAGAGAGAGAGAGAGAGAGAGAGAGAGAGAGAGAGAGAGGGAGAGGGAGAGGGAGAGGGAGAGGGAGAGAGGGAGATGGAGATGTATTGCATGTGGAAACTGACCAATATTTTCTCAAAATATCTGTTGATTTCATGAACGACCCCCATGTAGGACAAACCAACAAAAACACACATACACTTCAGCATGCCCCGGCAGGCGCACCCACCCACCCACACACATCCACATCCACCCACACCCACATGCATCACCCAACAAAAAGTGCTCTTTTGGCACGCCCAGCAGTACATGTCTTCTTTCAAACCCTGAGGTAGATACATTACAGAAAAGACTAGTACAACACACATCACAGAAAACAATCAGGGCACAGAGACTACCATCATGGTAAGAGACAAGCAGACAGCCACCTTTCCATAGTAAATGCTTCCCAAGTAGCAAAACAGAGAAACATCGGACTTCTCTCAACAATGGAGAGTAAGTAACATCTGAGCAGCACCATGCAGTTGAAGGAGCTGTCATCAGTTACTCAGACAAGATTTGAACCCAACAGGTTAAAACAACTGACCTCAGAAACTTAGTATTTGAACCAAGAGAACTTTCCTAGTTAAAAAAAAAAAAGTAAGTACAATGCATTGTGGATAGAAATATTTGGCTGATATAGAACCCAGAAGAGCTTTATGGGAAATTTACAGTAAATATTACAGAATGAGGATTTGTGCTTGTATTGTAAAAGAAGGGTGACTTTAGAAGCCATTAGAAATGGTGCTATGAGAGCTGTGTACATTCTTGGACTAAGGCTGTTGTCAGCTGCAGGGTGGGAGAGGGGGTAGAGAATACCTCCCTCTGCAAGTTTTGTTTTGTAGAAATATCCCAGAAGTAATATTTGATAGCATTCATCAACTCAATAACCCGCTCTGCTAATGGTCCATTAGTTCAGATTTCTCAAAGTGAATAATCCCACAGATGAGTGGGGAGGACCAAATGGATATATTCAAACAGATCTGAAATAGAAGTCTAAAAATTTCAAAAACATCTCAATTTTCTTTCTTTCTTTTAAAATAGCAACTTTTGGTTTATCAGTTCGTAAATATAAATCTGTAAATTAGTTTAAAATTAGAGTAAATTCTTGATAAAAAATCATTGGTAATGCAGCATATTTCTTTCAAAAATATACATTTAAATATTTTACAAAAGGTTTTAACCCTATCCATCTAAGAAATGGATTTTCTAATATTTCCCATGAGAACAGCTAATGGGTTTTTTTTTAATGACAAAATGGGTTAAAAAAAAGAAGCAAAAAAAAAAGTTGACCAAAAGAATTCACAGTAATTGAAATTAGACATTTCATACTGAGTAGCCTACATTTATCGAAAACATTTAAATATATCTTTGTACACAAATTTTATGTAGTAAAATATAGTTATAAGTGACTTAAAGACCCGTCTTCCTTGAAGACATCTTTTAAGATTTTTTTTTTAATACACAGACTATACTAAAACAATACATTCAGCTGAAGGTTAGGCAAAGCGCATTATTCCCAAACACAGGTAGCGTATTTTTTTAGATTTCCCTACTCTGATGCCTATGTGTTTAATAACAACAACAACAAAAAAACATAAAAAGACCCCAGAAGCAGAAATTTCCCTGCTAACCCATACATCTGGTCAAATTTGGCAAATATATGTTTTATTTTTCATTGATCAGCATTTCAGTAAATGGCCAAACTAATTATTTCAATAGAAAGTAGATTGATTTGGGCTAAATTGATCTGATAGACTCTACTGAATTAATTTTGCTGGACTGCCAAGCGGCTGTCATGCAGTCTTTGGCAGCTACTTAGAATTTGGTGTCTAGAGTCCCGCTGGTGGAGAATCAGGCACACCACATATTGCTTTCAAGGAAATGAGATTGGCTGGTGAGTCTGAGAGGATGGAAGGTGGTCTGTCCTGCTTAGGGAAATAATCTCTTTGGGAATTCTGGAAAGTGGCTACGTACAGAATTGGTGATGAAGCTATCACCATCAGTAAATTATTTGGCAGGAGAAATTTCCTCTGGAAGGTTTTTCTTTTTCATTAAACACAGAGGTATCAGTGAAACACATTTCAGTTGCATTATATAATTTCATTTCATGAAATTTACCTCCAAGTTGTTTTAAGTTTGGGATGTGTTTAGAGCAAGGGTGCCAAATAAAAAAGGTCCAAATAAGCACCCACCTTTCAATAACATTTGTCAGAGTCAATGATATCACTCAGGTAACTAACCAGTAGTTTAACAGAAACTACTATGCATTTGCATCTTTAAAAAGTTTCTGGTTTTGTTTTTGGTTTTTAAAAAAAATTATATATGTATATATACATACACATACATACACATATATGTATATATGTGCATATGTACATATATATGTATAATATATAAACTGGACCTATAAAGTTTTGACCTATTTTGCAAGGGTAGAGCTTATTACCCAAAATATACACACAAGTAAGATCCAAATAGGAAGGCCTACAACATTTTCAGAGTACCACTAAACTCATTTCTTCTCAGCCTAAAAAAACACTCGTGGCAGATGAGTTATCATACCCATGCATCTCTATGCATTTATATGTCTTGTCATGGGACAAGCTCTCTGTGGGGTCCAGTGCCAAATTCTGTCCTAATCTGGATACCAGCCTAAGTGGAGCCAAAGGATGCACCGATTAGGAACCACAGAGCTTGGTCACAGTCTGTATAGAGGGACAACATGTGCCGAATCTCCACTAAGATAATATGGCTGCTGCCTAAGTGTGTGTATAGGTCACCTGGAGTTGTTCTGGCCCACAGCACATGTAAAGGAATGTTGCCTTGATATGGGCCCTGAGGTGGTTTCTAAAGGCAGGACCCATCATGCAAATACAAAAAACTTCAGGGCATGTAAGAATGTGGAAAAGGAACTCATTCCAACAAAGGATGCAGCCCAGTGTACAAGGTGCCATGAACTACTTAAATCCACAACCTAAAATGTCTTGGTTTTCTTTATAAGAATCCTCTGGTGACATCAATCTTTCTCATTACTTAATTCTTTCATATTTCTATCCCTTGACCAACTCCTTGAACCAGGGTAAAAGTTGGAAACCCCAAGGAAGGGGCTTTTTCTTTTTTTTTTTTAAACAGAGAAAGCAAGATTATGTGTGTTTCACATTGAGAAGCCTCCAATCCTCCTACAAGGAGATAACAATATGGCAGGACAAGGAGATTTTGTTTTGTTTTGTTTTTTTACATGTATCCTGACATGTCAGGGAAGTTCCGTCAGACCATGATGACCAAGATGGGGGAAGATGGGGGTGAACACATCTAGTGATTTTTAACATTAAAATCTCTTCTCTCTTTCCAAAAGGAACCAAATTCCACCTTTTAAGTTTGGGGACCAAACCTCAACGAATGGCCAATCCCTCGGAACCGCTGCCCTCCTCGGTGAGGCTCTCTGGCTTTTCCCACTGGTCCACGGTGTTAGGTTGTGCTGCTGGAACATGGGGTACTCTGGGTGCTGCCAATGCTGTGGGCAGCACTGCTGTTTTCAGAGGCAGGAGGGGAAGTAGGGACTTGCTGTCTTCCTGCAGTCTCTCCTGTTCACCAACAAGAAAAGAGAAGAGAAGAGAAAGGAATTACATAGGAATTCTAAAAGAAACGCTACATTTTCCTTTCCTCCTCTGCCATTTTGTTTGATGCACTTCCCATCCATGGTCACAAGCTAGGCAGCGGAGGAGACATGGAAGAAGCATGGTTTTCCAACTGGTTAAGTTGAAATCAGTTTTCTTGTACCTGGTCCATGTAAGCAGAGGAAGGACAAGGAGACAGAGTAAGAGGGCAGTGCTGAAATTGGAGTCCTAAAGACCTAGGTTCAAATCCTGCCTCAGACATGTATAAACAATCATGTATTCATGATTTCAGCAAATCATGACACCTCTATGTGCCTCAGGAAAGTGCCTAGAACTTATCTAAAGTTAAGGAGATGCCTCAATTTGCATCAGGAGAGGGACTTCCCACACTAGGAGTTTCCTACAGTGATAAAATTACTACTCCATCTCACAAGTGGAAATCGACTACCATCTTGTTCTGATCTCTCATTGTAGCATGGAGAGGACTATGCCAATGGGGCAAATGCTTCCAGGTCCTACAAACCTGGGGAAGTCTTCAACAACCAACCTCATGGATGTCAGAGAGGCCCATCCATTACTTGGTGAGTCACAAGGGGGTCAATCATCTGCCCATGGCAAGTCTCAGATACCATCTACAAAGGAGTTGCAATCTGCCTAGGTGGAGGGATCACCCACACTGGAGAAAAGCACTCTGATTCTTGGAGATGGCCATAAGTAAGGCAGGATCTACTCCCCAAGGCACAGTAGCTGAGGTTACAGCGTGCTTGAAACCACTGACAGGTAAAAGCTGTCCTTGGGCAAGAGAAGTGGGCTTCTGAGCCTGAAAACATGGGAGGGGTTGTCAATGTCAGGTCCACACTGCATGAATCAGTGGTCCCGAAGCCTTTGTTTAGACAACTCCTTCCCCCTCTAGAATAAATGATTCTTCAACAATAATGATGATAACAGCAGCAACAACAATAAGTATACAAATGATTCTTTAGTAATAACAATGAAAGCAACAAAAATAATGAGCATTTGTATGGCAGTTTAAAGTTTACAAAGCATTTTATAAATATTATCTCATTTGGTCCTTAGAACAACCCAGAGAGGCACGTGCTATTTTTTATCCTCATTTTACAGGTGAAGAGACCGAGGCAGACAGAGACTTGCCCAAGGTCACACGGCTAGTAAGTGTTAAGTGCCTGAGGGCAGATTTGAACTCAGGTCCTCCTGACTCCAGCGCCAGTGCTCTATTCACTGCACCACCTAGCCGCCCCTGACAAGCATTTCTTAAGAGCCTACTAGGTAAAAGGTACTGTGCTGGGTACTAGGGATATAAAGGGAAACAAAAACAGACCCTGCTCTCAAGGAGCTTCTATGTTACTGAAAGAATTTACATTTCCATTATCTACATTCCTTCCTTGGGATTTCAAGTTTTCACCCTGGTTGACGGAGTTGATAAAGAAACAGAAATATAGAAGAATTATATCATAAGGAAGGTTGACGTCACCAGAGGATTCCTTTAAAGGAAAACTAAGACGTTTTAAATTTGGGCTTTAAGCAGTTCACAGCAGCTTGTGCACTGGGCTGTGTCCAAGTAGATGCCTTTGTTGGTACTGACTGTGAAGTGGCCACATCAACATCGGATTTTAGGGAGAATTTTATTAATGTTCAAAGAAGGAACCGACCTATTCTAGACAGCTCATTCATTCATTTTTACTCATTTATTCCTACAGGCCTTAGGTCTATGATATCATCAGTAGGAGGAACTCCCAGGATTGAAACTCCTTCTATGATACAGGCTAGCGACTCACCTGTTATTTGCAATCCTAGAAAACTGCTGAGGATATGGGAAGATGTGCCTTTCCTGTAGTTTTTTTTTTTTTAAGCAATAGGGGTTAAGTAACTTGCTCAAGGTTACACGGCCAGTTATTTCTGGGTGTGGTACTAAGTGTTGGAGCCAGGATTCAATCCCCAGGTCATCCCAACACTGGAGCCGGTGCTCTTACTCGCTGTGCTACCTGGCCGCCCCCTTTCCTGTAGTTTTATAATGTGTATGTGTGTGTCTGTGTGGGGAAGGGCATGTGGGTGTTTGTGTATTTGTATGTTTGTGTTTGTGGATGGGTGTTTATATGAGAGAGAGAGAGAGAGAGAGTGTGTGTGTGTGTGTGTGTGTGTGTGTGTGCTTGAACCCAGATCTTCTAGACTCTGGCTAGATTTAAAGATAGTAAAGACCCTAGGGACCATCAAGGTTCTCAGTCTGGGGTCTCTGAACTTTTTATTTAAAAAAATTGATAATGGGATTTCAATATGTTCAGTCTCCTTTGTATTAAAATACAAAAATAATATGCATTTTATTTTATGAACTTAAAAATCTTCTTTGAAAACGGAATAGAAAGGCTTTACCAGACTGGACACAGAAAAGGTTTTAAGAGCTCTTGATCCAATCCCAGCCCTTCATTTTACAGATAAGGAAACTGAGAGCCAGAGAGATCCCAAGACTTGGCCTAAATCCCACATGAAGTAAATGAGTCAGGATTCGAACGCAGGCCCTCTGGGTTCCACTGCTGCACAGTGCCCCTAGCTAATGTGCCAGGCTGTCTCTCACCCTAGAACACTGACTATATATTCTAAGGGCAGGGGAGGGTTAGCTTCCGTGCACTTGCTGCCTGCGGCCCAGTGCACTCCCCAAAGGCCAGTGCCAACATTCTACTCTTTCTTCCAGGCCAGCACCCCAACGGTTACTTCTGAGTGATGACTGAGCGTCCACTCACACAGCAAATACACCGTTTTTCATTACACACCCGACTGCATTTTCAGTAAACTCAATTCTCTTGCCAAATGTGTGAGGCATGAGCGCGGGAGGAAGCTCTGGGGCTGCACATGTGGTTTGCATTCAGCCCAGAAAGTACTTGATCCAACTGGCCTCAGCCTTTGGGAAGCTGTCTTCAGGGCTTCGGTCCCCAATGGCTGGATGCATTCAGAGACAGACCTTGCATTTTCTTTGCAAAGCCAGGGCCTTCTGAAATGCCTTCTCCTCTCTGGAAAGCCCCAGGCTGGTCAGATCTGTTTACAGATGAGCCTCCCTCTTCCTGTCCTCCTCCAACACACAACTCCAAGTCAGAGATAAGTTGTACACCTCCCTCCCCTCCCCCCCCCCTTTCATTCAAGCCAAAGATTCTGCCTGGAGAAAGCTGCTGCATCCCTAACACAGGGCCTACAGCTCCTTCCACTCCCTTTCTGGGGCCCCTCCAGGCTCCTGCCAGAAACGCCCTGCGGCCAAATGCGGACCTGGCCCCTGCTGCTTTCCCGCTGCTGGGTCCGATTACAGCCTCGGTGTCACCGTCCTACAAACCACACGGCCCCACATACTTCAGCACTAAGCCCGGGCTAGCGAGGAGCCTGCTCTCAGTGCATCCAGCCCGGGTTTGCCTTTTCTTTGGGGGGATGGGAGGAGGTGATGAGCAGGCCTAGCAAAGAGCGTCCTTTAAAGGGGAGGCACCAGAGCTATACTGGGTTTCTCCTTTCTCGGAAACCTGTATGTGCCGCTAGTCCTGGGGAAGCTGCAGCTGGTCCATACTGAGGAGTGAGGTGCAGAGGGCTAAGCCGGCCAGGTGGCCATGCCAAGTCTGACACTGATATGATGAGCACCTGGGAGCACAGGAGGTCGGGCACAGAGCAGCTTCCGTGCTGATCAGTTTGGGGAGTGGGCCAGTGAGTGGTCACAGCACTGCCGACCTAGGAGGGACAAGGAGAATAGGAAGGAAGGAAGGAAGGAGGGAGGGAGGGGGGAGAGAGGGAGGAAGGAAGGAGGGAGGGAAGGAGGGAGGAAGGGAGGAGGGCAAGGGGGAGGGAAGGAAGGGAGGGAGGGAGGAAGGGAGGGAGGGAGGCAGGAAGGGAGGGAAGGAGGGAGGAAGGGAGGGAGGAAGGAAGGAAGGGAGGAAGGAAGGGAGGGAGGAAGGGAGAAAGGAAGAGAGGGAAGGAGGGAGGAAGGGAGGAAGGAAAAGGGAAGAAAGAAGAAAGGAAGAAAAGAAAAAGGGAGAGACAGAAAAGAAGGGAAAGAAAAAAGGAAGAAAAAAAAGGAAGGAGGAGAGGAAAGAAAAAAGAAAAGAAAAAGAAGGAAGGAAAAGAAAGAAGGAAAGAAAAAGAAAGAAAGAAAGAAAGAAAGAAAGGAAGAAAGAAAGAAAGAAAGAAAAAGAAAGAAAGAAAGAAAGGAAGAAAGAAAGAAAGAAAGAAAAAGAAAGAAAGAAAGAAAGAAAGAAAGAAAGAAAGAAAGAAAGAAAGAAAGAAAGAAAGAAAGAAAGAGAAAGAAAAAAAAGAAAGATCTGCTTCTCTGTCGTATGGGGCTGGGGCATAGTTTTGGGGTAGAAGGCTTATCTCAGTCCTTGACTTCCAAAAAATTCCCACTTCAGGCAGTCAGGTGGTACAGTCCACAGAGCTAGGCCTGGGGTCAGGAAGAGCTGAGTTCAAAACTGTCTCAGACACTCATCAGCTATGTGATGTTGGGCAAGTCACTTAACCACTGTGTGCCTCAGTTTCCTCAACTGTAAAAAGGGGAAAAGAGCAGTCCCTGCACTGCAGGCTTGTTGTGCAGATCGCATGAGAGCAAGCAATAATTGCAACATGCTTAGCACGGTGCCTGGCAAAGCAGGTGCTTAATAAACGCTATTCCCTCCCCTTAAACATTTATTAAGCACTTAGCATGTGCAAAGAACTGGAGATAAAAAGGAGAAAAATGAAGCAGTTCCTGCCCTCAAGAAGTGAGGGGAAATAACATATATACCAATAAGCTAATTTTAAAAATATATTCTGGGACTTCCTTTGTGATTCCATTGGCCTAAAAAAAGTCATTGAGGAAACTCCTTTACTGACACAGACTGACCCCTGCTCTGCTACTTAGACCCTTAAAAAAATGCTGGCGGGCACTGATCCAACATTTTTACAAAATACAAAATATATTCAAATTAAATATGGCATAATTTGAGGAAGAGGGTTGAGGGCTTGGCATGGGGCCAGGATAGACCTGATACAGGATGTGCCCCTTGAATTCCACCTTGAAGGAAGCTAGGGGATCCCAGCTAGGGAAAGTTTCCATTTCTAGAATGGAATCAGATCTCTGCATCAGGACCTAGAGGAAGGGAAGGGGCTTGGATAACCTTCAATCTTAAACAGAATGTAAGTGCCCTGAGGGCAGGGAATGTTTTATTTCTGTATCACCAGCACACATACATACTTCCATAAAGTAGACCCTTAATAAATATTGGTGGAATTGAATGAAATCTTCTATAGGGTCACAGATTTAGAGATGGAAGGGTACTCAGAGGCCATATTTATAACTAGATTTTGTATCTTTAGCTGAGCTCCAGAAAACTCACTTGTCCCACACATCACAAAGGCTTTCAAATGGCAGAGCTGAAATCGGAATCCGGATCCTCCTGTTCCAGATAAGTACATCTTACCCAGCCTTGGCCCATGGTCTGCTACTTTTATATTTATTTCCCTGGTTACTATGCCAAGGGGCACTGTAACAGGGCAGACAGAAGCCAGCATTAGAATCAGGAAGATCAGTGTTCAAATACCACCTCTGACAAATACTGACTGTCCAACCCAGCAAGTCACTTAACATCTTGGTCTCCTAAAGCTATAAATTATAGAGTATGAAATCACAAGTACAATTAAAAAAAAACACTATGTTAGAATCCTTATAGACCTGCAAATCATCTCTAGGCAATCAGCTTCTGCTGCGGGCCCATTTTCACTGGCTGTCCGCCCCATACCTGGAAGGCTCTCCCTTCTCACCTCTACCTTCTGGGCTTCCTACAAGAAGCCTTTCCCTCTGAGGCTTACAAATTGATCCTGTCTGTATGTTGTGTGGATACAGTTGTCTGTATGTTGTCCCCAACTCCCCTCCCCCTTAGAATACGAATTCCTAAAGGGCAGGAATGGTTTTATTTTTTATAATGGTTTTATATCCCCCCAGAGTTAGCACAATCCCTAGTGGACAGCAAATACTCAATGGATGCTTGTTAACTGACTGACCTATACCACCAGCCGCAAACACTGTGTGGGCTCTCTCTGTCTCTGTTTCTTTGTCTCTCTCTCCTTCCGTCAGATTTTACTCCAATACTTTCTCCAGCTACAGAAGCAGCCCCAAACTCCGTCCGTATCCTTTTTTGTCTCGTTTTGATAACGGATGTGGCACGGAGAGAGTTCATCCAAGACCCGCCTCCTTGGAGCTGGATTTTCTGCCCGAGTTTGGCCAGAGCAACAAGGCCAAGCCTCAGTATTGACAGTAAATAACATTTTCCCCTCTGGAAGGGGACATGTGCTAGCTTATTCACCCTTCGGAAGAGGGCCAGCTCGACTCCCTGCCCAGGAAGTCTGAATATTTGCTTTCCAATCTCTGTTTGCCAAGTACAATTTGTTGCTTCTCTAGTTTATTTTAATCAGTTCCCATTAAAAAGTTCTTTCAACTTCCAGAATTTTGGAAACTCATGACCTGTTCACCAGAAAACCACTTTTGCTCTGTACAAGGGTATTCATTCCCACCACCCATGCTTAAAAAAAGGAGGATGGGGGATGGGAAATCTCCCTGACAGGTGTTTACCAGACTCAGATGCTGCATTTAAATTTCAGGAGCTGAGTTGCAGCTAGCTGCATCTACTTAACAATCAAAAACCCAACAAAACAACTTCTTTCTCTTAGTGCCTGCTTGCAAATGTTACTAATTTCTCCTTTCACATGTCTCTACACACTGGGCTATTTTCACATCAAGACCCTTATGGAATTTCTGAGGATAGTTAATTTGTAAAGCTTACTTTTCAAAGAAGATACAGATGAGGGTTCTTGGGGTAAATGTCCCTTCCCCCTAATGTCATCAGATATTCTTTGACTTCCAGGGGGGCACCAGGGAAAACCAGAAGTGCCCCACCCCTGCTTCTGACTAATTCATATCCATTAATGGGTTGAGTCCTTCCCATCCAAATTAGTTGCTGACATAGGGTACCACACTGGGTAGAAAAGGCAGCTTGTGTCCATCAGCTCTCTTGGAGGTAGATTTCAAGAAGATAAGCTGTGATTCCAGTTGGGAGGTGAAAGAAAAAGGATCCTTTCCTAACTTGGAATTTTAGTGGGCCACTATGGAGCATGGGAGAGCCAGGCTTTCGTCAGAGGCCTCCTTTTGTGTTTCCTTTCCTCCCACAGTGACCATGTGGACAGTAAATGACCCTGGACCACCTGCTACTCTGGAAGTATCCAAAGGACAGCGCCAGGGCTGACCTTAGGTATAGGCAGAATAGGTAACTGCCTCCTTGTGACCTGAAAAATCTAAGAATTGAATGTAAATCTCAACCTAAGAATCTAATCCTTCCTTGGATCACAATTAGGCGATTTGTTTGAGGAGACTCTTCCCCTTTCCCTCCCTGAAATTTCTCCCTTGGACAAATTCTTTCAACAATCATGATTTTGGGGCACCTAGGTGGCAGTGGACAGAGTATCTGCCCTGGAGTCAGGAGGACCTGAGTTCAAATATGGTCTCAGACACTTACTAGTTATGTGACCTTGGGCAAGTCACTTACCTCCTACTACCTCTAAAAAGAAAAAAAAAGAATTGTGATGCTTTTCTCCTAGCATTTGCAACAAATCAAAAAAAAAATCAAAGAACAGCAGAAAGGGCTATCCCTTGTGCCTAAAATGTGCTCCCTTCTTACCTCTAATGCCTAGGTCCCTTCAGATCTCAGCTCAGACATCACTTATTCTCTAAGGCCCTTCTTTGTCTCCCCATCCCTGTACCGCCCCTCTCCCCCAATCACTTTGTACTTATTTTATAAATAGTTTGTGTTTATTTATCTGTGTGTATGTTGTTTTCCCCCAATAGAATGTAAGCTGCTTAAGAGTAGGCCTATTTCATTTTGGTCTTTGGATTCTCAGTTCCTGGTATGCTGTAGACACTTAATCAATGCTTCTATTTTCACTGTATATGCCTTTGTTACCATGTCCCCTCCCCCCATTAAAACACAAGCTCTTTGAGGGGAGGGCCTGGTTTTTGCCTGTTACATAGTAGGTCCTTAATAAATGCTTGCTACCTTGACTTATTTGTTGATTGATCACAGAATTAGGTAACAGAAGGGACCCTGGAGATCACTTAGTAATTTTGCAGATGGAGAAACTAAGGCCCAAAGGAATGATTTTCCCTAAGGTCATAAGGATTATTCAACTGCGGGACCTGAAAGAAGAATATAAGTTTTGATTTGGGTTTGGGAGAGGAAGGAAGAGAAGAGAAAGGGAGGAGTGACTGTGAAGCAGGGGGTCTTTGGGTGAGAGCAGGCCTGCCTAGGGTTTGGTCTGGTAAGAGAGAGCTGGGGCTGCCTAGGAAGTAAAAACTAGGAGCTAGGCGGGGGGAGATAAGAAAGAAATCAAGGCCAACTCTGCTCCCTTCATACTTTACTTGGATTGACCCAGAAACTAGCATTCCTTTACTGCCCGAGACCCCATCCTCGTATCTTCCATCTGGGATAAGTGAGGAATTCAAGATTCATCCTCCAGACCTGAATCTCTCTTCCCCCTAATCCTACCCTGGCTAGTGCTCATCCCACCAGAAGACTCCCACTTTTCAGCCCTCCCCAGCTCTGGTTAGGGGGAAAATAAAGATCTAAGGAAGTTATGGATAATTGGAAGAAGCCTCCAGAGTGGGAGAAAAAAGGTTGTTAAAAGAGATGAACAACATTTTGATTATTTGGACTAAGGAAAACTTCTACTAGCACTGTATAGGATGGTTATTCCAAAGGGGAGACTGGCCAGCTGCTTCTTTACCTCCCCTGAGGGCTGAACAAGAGGACAAGGTTTTAGATTGCAGCAGCAGCAGCAGTGACTTAGGTAAGACATTAAAAATCAAGCTGGTTACATAGAGAATTTCTGGAATCTTTCCCTAGAGGAACTGAAGGATAGGATTGACAGCCCTCTGTCCAGAGGCAGCTTGGGAGAGGGAAAGAGGATGAAAGTGATCTCTTATCTCTGGTTCTGGGAGTCTGGAGGTAATTCTTTACTAAATTAATGCCTCCCATTTCACGGACCCTCCTGGTTATGACTGTTTCATATTTCACTACTGTTAAGGAGAGACAATGAAACTTCAGATTGGAAAATTTTTCCAAAAAAAAATGTTCCCTAAAGCATCAATCAATCAATTAATAAAGGTTTATTAAGAGTTAGGTGGCATAGTAGATAGAGCATTGGACTTGGAATCAGGAAGACTCATCTTCATGAGTTCAAATCCAGCCTTAGACACTTAGCTGTGTGACCCTGAGCAAGTCACTTAGCCCTGTCTGCCTCAGTTTCCTCACCTGTAAAATGAGCTGGAGAAGGAAATGGCAAACGAACTCTAGTATCTTTGCTGAAAAAAATCCCACAATGGGGTCATGAAGAGTCAGGCATGACTGAATGCCAACAACCACAAACACTGTGTGCCAATGAATAGGTGCTGGGGACACAAAGCTGAGAGCAGAAACAGGCCCTGTTCTCAAGGAGCTTTCTCAATCTAAGACACAAAACTAAAGTTTTTGGGTAAAAGCTCTGTTGGAGGCACAGTGGACTGACTGGGTATCAAGAAGTCCCAGGTTTAAATTCTGCTAATTAACATCTCTGGTCCTCAGTTTCCTCCCCTGTAAAAAAGGATAGTAAGGCTTGCACTATCTCCCTTACAGGAGTGCTAATATTTGAAAAAGGCCTTGAGAACTGCCAAGTGACATGTACCATCTCATTGTCATTACAGGTTAAGGGGGGAAATGGTGACTTTACAGAATTAGAAAGCCAGGCTTTGAATCAACATTGGCTGCTCTTTGGGGGCAGTTACTGGGGAGGGGCGATTTTCATTTCACATTCACATTTTGATCCTCTATGATTTTTTTTATTAACTCAGAAATTCTTTTTTCCTTCTTTTCAAAAAATAGTATTTTATTTCTTCCCCAATTACAGGTTAAAACAATTTTTAACGTTTGAGTTTTTTTTTTTAATTTTGAGCTCCAAATTCTATCCCTTCCCCTCCCTGAGATGGTAAACAAGCCGATATAGGTTATGAATGTGCAATCATGTAAACCATTTCCATATTTAACTCAGAGATTCTTAATCTCAGTCCTGTGACATTTAAAAAAATTGAATAAATCTATTTCAATATAATTGGTTTCCTTCATAATTTATACATTTTATTTTACTCATTTCAAAACCTTATTCTGAAAAGAAGTTCATAGACTTCACTGGATTTCCAAAGGTATCCACAATACAAAAAAAGGTTAGGAATTCCTGCTTTAACTGGCCTTTAATTTAACTGGGTCCTTTAATTGGGTCAGCTAAAAAGTCTCCCCAAAGGCAGCAAAAAGGCTCAAAAATGCGAGCACCTGCTTTATCAGGCATCTCTGGAGCCAAAGAATGCCTTGATTTCCTGTTTCTGGGATCAGTGAAAGGCAGAGGGGAATGCTGAAGGGAGGGAGGAGGACAGAGCTGGGCCGAGGTCCCGCTGTCTGAACACCTAGTAACAGCCAGTGATGAACTGGCCAAGGGCTCTGCCTAGAGTAGCTCTCACCTTCCCTAGGCTCCCTGGGCTAGGTGAGAGAACCTACTGGCTGCAGTTTTTTTTGAGACTTCACATCCTCTTAGAGATCAGAGCATTTCTACAAGGCTTCTAGGTCTAGGATAAATGGGAAGAAAAACTGAGATAAAGGGTCTCTCAAGACTGAGCACAGGCCTCAGTGATAAGTCTGAGTTTGCCCAAACTGAACCAAGGGCAAGACCACGTGTGCATACTTCGGAGGAAGGAAGTCAACTCCTTTCCCAAATGCCCAGAAGGGTGAGCCAATGGTTACTATCTTCTAAAACAAAGCAAATTCTCCTTCCACCTTCCTGTCCTTCCACCTTATCTTTTTCCTGAGGAAACGATGAAGTATTACCTTACTTCCCTCCCAAGCCCCCAGCAGTGCGAGGGTGATCTATACTTCGGGGCTATATTTAACTTTAAAAGACGATTTCTTTCTTCCCTGTAGGCCTTATCACATCAGCTTTCCGTCTCTCCAATCAAGTTCCTCCTCCATCACCAAAAGCTGTATTCCCTCCTTCAGAAGCCAGCAGTTTTCTGTTCTCTAACCTCTGATATTTAGTATATAGGCCTATGACTGGATTCTCTGCTTGGAATGCAGATTCACAGTCTACTCAAAGAGAAAGGGGAATTAATGAACGAATCAACCATCAACCTGCATTTATGGTGCACCTACTGTGTGCTGGGCACTGATACAAAGCCAAAAAAAAAAAAAAAGAAACAGTCCTGGCTTTCAAGGAATTCATATTACAATAAAATGGGGGTGTTATATCTGTAAATGACTAGACCAGGGGTGGGGGACCGACCTGTGGCCCTCTAAGTCTTCAAGTGTAGGCCTTACACTGAAATCCAAATCTCACAGAACAAATCCCCTTCATAAAAGGATTTGTTATGTAAAACTTGGACTCAGTCAAAAGGTTGTACCCAAGGGCCTAGAAGGCCACATGTGACCTCGAGGCTGCAACCCTGGTAGACTGTTAAAAAGAAAATCATTGATAACACTTATTAAAAAAAAAGACTTAAAAAGCAATTGAATGGGGAAAAGACATTAAAAAGTTTTTAAAAGAAAGGAAAATAATGATAATAATAATAGCTGGTATTGATAGATCACTTTATATTTTGCAAGCTGCTTTCTTACATGTTATATCAGCTGATCCTCATAACAACCCTGGGAGGTAGATGCTATTAATGTCCCCATTTTACCAATGAGGAAACCAAGGCAGGGTCACATAGCTAGTAACTATCTGAGACAAGTCCTGAACTCAGGTCTTCCTGATTCCAAGTCCAGGGCTCTATTTATCTATGCATTGTTTCAGCTAGCCCGTTAATTCAATGAGCACTTATTAAACAAAGACAATCTATGTGATTCAAAACTCTTCATTCTGAACTTTTCCTAATTTTTCCTTACCTGGCCCCCTTTTCCCAAAGCACCCCCCCCCCAGCTTTGTCCCAGCAATGGTTCTATCTAATCGTACTCCATGATGAATAAACCATTTAGGCTAAAATGAGAGAGTTTGAGGTCTGTGTTTTCAAAATGCAGTGAACAGAGAGCATAAGCCATAGGCAAAGAATTGTTTTATGATAAAGTGGAAACTTGAGATTATGCAGACTCTTGCCCTGGTAGCAATACACTTAAAAATTAAATATATGGCTTGATTTGGTTGCCCTGAGCTGTTTATGAAATGGAAAGAAACCAGCGGAGCATGGCTATGCTATAAATGGGATCAGTCTGATAGATGATGGGACTTGCCCGTTCTCGGTACCATCTAAGGTCTACCCTCTCCCTGGCTTTCCTCCCACTCTGAGTTAGTGTAATGTGGAACTGGTGATATTTTAGCCAGTGTTTTTTCTGAGGGATGTTGTTTGTTTTAAAATAGGTCCCTGCTAGCCACTTCAACAGGATTATTATTTTGGGAGGTGGGGAGGGCAATTTTGCAACAAATTGGCTCAGAGAATGCATAGGCTAGAGAGGAGCCCTAGGCCAATCCAGTCATTGGGCAGATGAGGACCCACATCAAACTCATGATGAAGAACCATAGAATTTTAGCATCCGTGGTCACCTCAGCAGCCGTCTATGGCAAGCTCATATTCTAGATGGAAAAAAATTCCTTGTTATCTCTCTAAGTGAGAAGCTCTCTGACTGTATCTAGATTTCAGTGAGGCTTCCCCATGAGGTGGGCTTGCAAACTTTAATGCGCTACATAAATGTAACAGCAAGGTGCCTCTTGATTTATGAGGGATGTTAGGGAAGGGGTTTAATTCAATAATCTAAGGACTCGGTCTCTATTAAATGCTTCCAAAGTCTGAGTGCATGGTAGACTTTGAACCTGGTGAACTTTCCATGACATAAGATGAGACCCAATTTTACTTCTGTAATCCTGGAGAATTCTGCCCGGGGTAGAATGAGAATTCTTAGAATGCCAGGAATAAGGATTCTGGTACAAACCTGGCCCAGCAGTACAATGTTAAACCACATGTAAAGACGAGTAATGGTTCCTGTTTGACATCTTTAGTGCCCAAAGTCTTAGGACCTTTCTGGTAATTATAGAAATCAGTATGTGATTGTGCTGTGCTATGTTTTCAGAAAGTAATTGTGAGCAAAGGAGATTGTGTATCCCCTGGGAATGGAAAATAGGTCAGCTGGAGCCAGGAACATTCATCTCCTGAGTTCAAATGCAGTCTCAGACACTTTCTAGCTGTGCGATCCTGGGCAAGTTATTTAACCCTGTTTGCCTCAGTTTCCCCATCTGTAAAATGAGCTGGAGAAGAAATGGCCAATCACTCCAGTGTCTTTGGCAAGAAAACTCCAAATGGGGTCAGGGAGAGTCAGACATAACTGAAACAACTGAAAAACAACAACAAAAGTCCATTGTATGGATTACCCAGGTCTGCCCGTTGGGGGCTGGCCAATGTTCCAGGAAACAACATGCATCACCCCCGGAAGGATGGTAGCCACACTCACCCGTATGAGAGTAGATGTACCACAAGGCGCCCATCAGGAGTGCTCCTATCACGAAAGCTGCAAAGGCAATGCCCATGACGGTCAGCGTGTCCAGGCCAGGCAAAATTGCTGGGGAGAAGGGAAGCAATGAGACCAAACTCTCAATTTCAATGGGCTACACACATTGGAAGGGCTAGAATCAACACATAGGAGCTGTACTCAGTCATGACACAGAGTATTCTGTGGACACCAGAAGCAATCAATTATAAATGCTCTAGCATAATTATGTGTGTTTTTTTTCTTTTTGGAGGAGGGAAGGTAGGGCAATTGGGGTTGTGACTTGCCCAAGGTCACACGACTAGTTTTGTGTTAAGTGTCTGAGGTCAGATTTGCATTCAGGTCCTCCTGACTCCAGGGCCAGTGCTCTATTCAGTGTGCCACCTAGCCACCCCAGTGCTTTAACATTTTGCAAACACTTTATCTGGTTTTAAAACTTTTTTTCCTCAATAACAAATAAGCAAAAATTCTTAACATTTTTTTAAATTTTGAGTTCCAAATTAAATTTTGGTTTTCCTCCCCCCTTCCCGTGAGAAAGAAAGCAATTTGACATAGATTATACATGTTCAGTCATGCAAAACATTTCCATATTATCCATGTTGCAAAAGAAAACACAGATCCCAAATCCAAGAATAATAAAGTAAAAAAAAAAAGCATGCTTCAATCTATATTCAGACTCAAAGCACTTTCTCTGTCCTCTCACTCATCTTCACAATAACCCTGTGAGGTAGGTGCCATTATTATCTTTATTTTGTAGATGAAATTGAGGCCGAGAATTACAGGATTAGACAGCTAGGAGGTATCAGATGTGGGATTTGAACGCAGGCCTTCTTGGCACCAAGTCCAACACTCTAACCACTTGGCCCTGCTACCTCTCTTAGGCTAAGGCCTACACAGTTGGAAAATGTCAGACGTGGGATCTGAATGCATCTTCCTGATTCTCTGCCCAACCCCAAGCTGCCTCTACAACGAATGATGAAATATATACCTTTAAAATAAAGCATTATTTTGAGACATTTTATCAGCCTTTAAAATGAGTAGCATAAAAAAGAAAAAAGAAAACGAGGGGGAAGGAATGAAACACCGTCCCTTCCCTTGGATGGTCTCATCTGAAAAGATCTCTTCCTATAGTCAGCTCCCCATCTTGATGATTCCATTGGGCAACCAGGACACTTTTCCAAGCTCAGCCTCATTAACAGGAGGAGGATAGAAGAGCTTTACAAAGAGCAGCTATGATGTCAGCTTTATAGCCAGTGAAACACATAAATAGAAGTGCTTATTCCTCACTCTTGGCAAAGGCTTTTTATATCCGAGACAAATTCCAGGTCACAAAAGAAGAATATTTCCTTTCTGTTAAAGAAACTACCTTCTTCAAGTCTTCAACTAAAAAGCTAAAATCTGTTTTTACAAGGAAAATTTGCCTTTGATGGAAAGTGCAGTTTGTATGGTCCTTGGATCCTGAATGCTATAAACGACAGGCCTGGGTCTTCCCCTATCCATTCCTTTCATCTCCACTCCAAATATCATTCCCAAGTCACAGGCGTTTTCAAAAACTCTCTAGCTATATAAATTCTAACCTACCTCTTTCTGCTTTCCAACCAACTAGTATAAAATGTCCAGTCAGAGCCAATCAAAAAGTATTCTTTTAAGTGCCTACTATGTGCCAGTCACTGCTTGTGTTATTGGCTCAGGTCACTTCTAAGCAGGTTCTCTAGGGCAAAGGGATTCAGGTGAGTGTGGTCAGCTGGAAAGACAACTATATTGGCAATTGAGGGACCTGTCTCCATTCCCTAACTGACCATGTGGCCTTAGGTAAGTCACTTAATTGTTCCTAGGCCTCAGCTGTTTCATCTGTAAAAAAGGGGGCAAAGTACAGGGTACATAGTAGGTACTTAATTAATTAACTGATTGATTAATTAAGGTGCTTGTTGATTGATGAAGAAACCATGGGGAACCAAGAGGAAAGGTGTTTCTATGGGAAAGAATGCTGTCCCTAGGCAAGTCAATGTAAAGCATCTATTCAACTTGCAAAATCTGAAGGCTCCAATCACAAGGCCCTCATGTCCTGCTAACCATGCCTCCATCATTCTTCTAACTCTGTGCATCCCTCTGCCCTTGGGGACACAAATAATAAACTGGGAAAATGCAAGCTCTTGAGTTCACTCTTTGAGAATTCTCTACAGAGGATTTATGGAAAGACACAGACAAGGACCAAACGAAATGGAGTCTGAGCTGGACCCATATGGACCCAAGAAATACTCCTGTCCATGAGTTTGGTGGTCTAGAGAGCAGAGGTGTCAAAGTACTCCAGGTCTCTTGATCCACAATATAAAAACTTTCCTAGGTAGCCAGGTGGTCTGGTAGTTAGAGCACTGGACCTGAAGTCAGGAAGAGGAGTTCAAATCGGACCTCAGCTACCCTGGGCAAGACCTTGGTCTCAGTTTCCTCATCTCTAAAATGGGGATAGTAATAGCCACTATCTCCCAGGGCTGTTGTGAGGATCAACTGGGATAATATTTCTGGAGTACATTGCAAACCTCAGAGCACTAAATAAATGTCAGCTTTATTTGCACCGCACTAGGAGGGCCCCAAATTGGTTTCCACTGAAAATAACTTTTTTTGTAGACATAGCGAAAATGTTCTCATGAATGCTCATGAACCCTTTGAAGACCGTAAGGGTGAGACTGAGGCGTCTAGTAAGAGAGAGTTTAAATCCAAAAAGTCCTTAGTACTTTGGAAAAACAGATGAACTCCCCCAAATTAACGCAACTGTTTCCTTCCTGCTCCTTGTATATCAATATTAGTGTGGGTAGGTAGAAAGGATGGCCAAAGTCAAGAGGGAAACAAGGGTGGGGGGAGGCAAAGGAGAAAGAAAGGAAGGAGAGGAGGAAGAGAAGGAGAAAAAGGGAGGGGAGGAATGTGAGCAGAAACCCCTTATCAAAACTTCAACCTCTGGCAAACCTCTATTAACCAGCATGCACTGAGAAAAGCCCAAGGGGCTTCCTTTCGAAATAGGAGGATTTATGAAAACTTACGTGGTGACTTCCCCATTGGATTGGCAATAGTTGGATCTGTGTAAGAAAAAGAAGAAGAAGCATTAATCACAAGATGTTCCCTTATCAAAATTCAAAGTGATCATCAACATTTCAGCCCAAAGGCTAATAATACAGGGTTATTGCAAAAACAGCCATTTTAGCTTGCACCAGCAGAATTCTCTAATAGCCACTGCTTGTCAAATCTCACTTTAACGGTCTCATCAGATCTGACATTCACCACAGAGAGTTTGGAGGTTTTGTTGTTTTGGTCTGAAGCTGTGCTTTTACCAGTGTGGGTGACTCCCAGTGTGGTAATTCCCTCTGTGGATACAGATCAGTAATCTATTTCTAACTCAAGACTTTGAGAGAATTGCCTGCAGAGTTGAGATGTTAAATGACTTGTCCACAGTCTCAGGATCCTAATAGGATGACAGACCCAGAGATGAACAGCTTCTCAAAAGCCATCTAACCCAATCTTTTATTTATAGATGAAGAAACTGAGGTCCAAGGAATGTCTCATATGACCAAAAGTCATATGACTAGTAGACAGAGGCAAAGTGATTTGCCTGATTCCAAGGCTGGCCCTCTTTACATTCCACCAGGAGGCCTCTCATAGTATAGGTGACTAAATTGGTAATAAGACAGTGTAGATGTGGCCTACATAAAGAAAACCAGATACACAGAAATTCACATTTTCTCTAAACACATCAATTAAGGTGTGATGGTAGTTTTACAAATGGATTCACTGGAGAGTTCTGTTCAATAGCAAAGCCCTCCAGTGTTTTTACTAAAGGTTTCCATTTACAAAACTTTAATTATGGAATTAAATTAATACAGTTTGAGCCCCTAGAGCGGCTATATGTGCATCAGGGTGGATTCAGGCCTGGACTCATGAAAAGCTGCCCCTGACCTGGAGGTCTTTCAGGAATGACCAGATACCCACTTTCCAGGTATGCTATAGGGTAATTCTGTTTAGGCACAAGTTGGACAAGGCAATCTGAGGGTGCCCTTCCAGTCTGACATAATATAATTCTATTTGCCAAATCCTATA
This sequence comes from Petaurus breviceps papuanus, assembly GCF_028583685.1. Classification (NCBI taxonomy): domain Eukaryota; kingdom Metazoa; phylum Chordata; class Mammalia; order Diprotodontia; family Petauridae; genus Petaurus; species Petaurus breviceps. The sequence goes on along the minus strand of NW_027185850.1, from coordinate 33,264,402 downwards.
CACAGTTTTGTAGGAATACAGTGATTGTGTAATCAACCCATTTGCCTTTAAGTCAGTTAGAGCTGGGCTCTCTATGGCCCTAGGCAGTCATTCCTCTCAGGGCTAATTGTGGGTTGGGGCCTTTCAAAAACTTGAGGACAAGGACCATGGTCATTTACTCCTCTTAGCACCCAGCCCTGTGATGAAACACATCATTCAGCTCAAGATAGCTACTTGAGTGCAGAAAGAAGCATATTTTCATCTCTTTCTTTTTCTTTCATTCTATTTTTGTACATGGTTAATGGGATTTGTTTTGAATGACTATACATATTTCTAAGAAATTTTGTTTTTCTTGTCTTCTCAGTGGGTGGGAGAAGGGAAGGGGAAGGGAGAAAATTTAGAACTGAAAATAAAATAATAAAATTGAGTTATAAAAAATGAAGAAGCTGGGCTCGACCTCTCAGGTTCCTTTCAGCTTGAAATATTTGATCTCGTCAATATTTGCTCCTATCACTCAAACAGTCTTATGGCATATATATTTTTCCTTTTCTACTTCACACCCATGTTTGGGAGAATTTTGTACTTTCTGTCTGTAAGAAGTAGGTAGTACAGCAGAAAAAGCACTGTTTCTAGAGAGAAAAAAGAATAAATCCTGTCTTCAATGTTATCTCTCCAGCAAGTGCAAGGCTCTTAACCTCCCAGGCCCTCAGTTTACCAATCTGTAAAAAGAAGGCATTAGACTAGTTGGTCTCTGTGGTTTCTTCCAGCTATAGATTTATGATTTTGTGGACTCCAAAAATGAGAAAACCGGAAACATGAGAATGATTTAGAAAAACAAAAAGTGTTGAAAAATGTACAAACAATGTTTGTTTTCCTTTAGGGCACTGGTTAGAACAGTACTTTTAAATACAGTTCTACCAATCTTGTAAAGTTCACCTCCAGTTTTTTAATCCAGTCAATTGGTATGGCAATCCAAACTCTAACCGCTTCCCCCATCCCATCCAATAGCTTCTTAATTAGCAAACCTCATTAAATTGTTTTTACTGTGGATTAAAGTTTTCCCATTTGACCACTTTTATATAGAACAAAAAAAACCCTGCTGAAATTCCAGGATAATTGTCCTAAGCCTGAATGATTAGAAGTCACAGTGGAGGAGAGATTATAAAAGAAAATCAAACCACCCGACTTGAAAGGAGAATGAATTGCTGGAAGTAATACGGATACATTATTAACGCCTAATTGTCTGGACTGGGACAAAGTGTGCTGGTGACCCATTAGCAGCAGGGATACGTCCTCCAAAGTAGGGAACGGCAACAGATGGGTTATGAGGAAGCAGGAACTATTGTTAAAAAGCCTTGTGTAATCATCAGCTGTTGCCCAGTTTCTGGGACACTTGGTTGTACAATTGCTTCTTATTTCTTCTTGCTCTAATTGGAAACTTAGATTATAAATCGGCTAATCCATTTAAGAGGGAAGCCTAGTGAATGGATAAAAGCCTTCAAGCTGGAGCTCCAAGACCCACCTCTGACCTATAGGGACTGGCTGGGTGACCCTGGTCACCTAGTCTCAGAGCCCCAGACAATTCTCCAAGATTATAAATTACAGGGAACATGCAGTTTTGTGCTGGTAGAGGGGGTTTCTTCCTCAGGCATTCCCCTTCAACAATGAAATCACAAACAAAACTCATTCATAGAGGGAACCTTTATGATTACAACTGTTGCTTCAAGTGGCTGGAAATTAGCTAACAAATGTCCAATCTGTCCATTTTATAACTGACTTTAGGTCTGCTGCATGACTAGCTTTAAATTAACTTAAAGCTCATTTCATTAAAATGAACAGAATCCCACTGAGGCAGAATGGTGTACCAGATTCTCCCAATGGCACTAGATGTGTGACCCTGGGCAAGTCACTTAACTGTTCTGTACCTCAAGCACCTCCCCAAGTTTAATGGCTTCACTGGTGGAGGAGGAAGCCGGACACTGACAATATACAGAATCATGGAACGTGAGAGTGTAGAAGGGGCTTTAAATATCGGTCCCTTGAATCAATGCTTCATTTCCAGGACAGGAAGGCCCTGAGAACTGAAGTGACTTGTGTAAGATCCCACAGCTACCTTGGGGTCCCTGCCGTCAGCACCCTTTGGGGAACAGGAGCCAAGGGCTTTGCTCCCCAGTCTAGGGCTCTTGCTGCTACATACATTCCATGGCTGTTTGTTCTAAATGATGATCTACCCTGCCTAAAAAACACAGAAACAGATGTGTAAATCTCAGGCTTTCCATGAAGTTAATCATGAAATTAGGACCAAATAACTTTCCATTCTAGTTTCACTAGACAGGGCTGCTTCTAATGCGCGTGTGTGCGTGCGTGCATGAGTGCACGCGTGTGTGTGTGTGTGTGTGTGTGTGTGTATGGTAAGAGAGGCAGAGAGAAACAGAGACAGAAAGAGGAAGGAGGGAAAATAGAATGGGAGGGAGGGAGAGGGAGAAAGGAGACCAAAACAGAGAGAAAAAAAGGAAAAACAAGAAGAGAAGAGGGGATGGAAGGAGAGGGAGAGGGGTGATGAGAGAGGAAAGGAGAGTGGAAGGGAAATAGAGAGAGAGGGAGGAGAGAGAGAATGAAAGAATGAAAGGCAGAATATTTTTGCATACAGAAGCAAATTATGCTTTATGCAAAGGATTCATTCTGGAAAAAAAATTTTTCTATATCAAATACTTAATTAAATTATTTTAAATGCAATAAAGGATCATTAAACAATGGGGAAATAAAGAAACTTTTTGTAAAACTGATCAACATCCAGTGACCAATTTTAATAATTAGATGATAAAACACATCTCTCTTGTCTTGAAAGAGATGGGAGGGATATTGACTGTGGAATGCAGAGGAAGTATGGCCCAATGGAAAGAGCCCAAGATTTTGAGCTGGAGGACCGGGATTTCAATGGCAGCTCTGTCTTTCATTTACTCTCTGACAGTGAGCAAATCACTTCCCTGCTCTGGGGCTTGGCTCCCCTGCTCTGTAAAAAGAAAGGGTGAGATGCTAACATCTCTCCCAGCAGTAAACCCATGATCCTGTGATTTGGATCCACTTAACTTTTTGTTAACGGGGAGGGTTTAATAGTGCTATTTAAAAGTGCACATCTGGAAATGACTTGTGTAAAAACAAAAGGAATCAATAAAACTTTGAAAAATACTTTTTTTTTTCCTATTTATAGGCAGGTAGGTGGATCAGTGGATAAAATACTGGAGCTTAAGTCAGGAAGATCTGAGTTAAAATCTTCCCACAGGCACCTATGAACTGCATGATCCTGGGCAAGTCAGCTAACTTCTACCTGCCTAAGTATCTCCATCTGTAAAATGGAACTAATAATAGCACCGAGCTCCCAGGATTGCTGTGAGATCAAATGAGACAATATTTGTAAAGCATTCTGCAATCCTTAAAGCACTATATCAATGTTATATATACATATATTTTTTTTTTGAGAGGGCAAGCAGACCTAAGATTTCATTAGTGTCAGGAACTCCCAGTAAGGAAACTCCCTCTACAGATGCAGACTGCCAACTCCTCTGCAACGTTAGGCTTAAAGAGGTGATTGAGACGTTAAATAAATGGCCTGCTTCTGCAAAGATAGTATGGGTCAGAGGAAGGACTGAAACCGAGGACTTCTTGACTTCAAGGCTGGTCTCCTCCATTCATTAGAAGGAACTATCTTGAAGGAAAGAAGGAAAGGAAGAAAGAAGGAAAGAAAGAAAGAAAAAAGAAGGAAGGAAGGAAGGGAGAAGAAAGGAGAAAATAAAGGAAAGGAGAAAAGAAAGAAAGAAAGAAAGAAAGAAAGAAAGAAAGAAAGAAAGAAAGAAAGAAAGAAAGAAAGAAAGAAAGAAAGAAGAGAAAAGAAAGGAAGGGAGAAAGATAGGAGAGAAAAGAAGGAAAGAAAGGAAGGGAGAAAGCAAGAAAGCATCCTTAATTGATCACTTGAAGACAAGCTGCCTGAGGCTGGGTGCTCTCTGTCGCTGGAGGTCGGCAAGGCATACCTTCGTTTTTATCTCCAGAGATGACCACCAGGGGTTTGGTGAACGTTTTTTTATTCTGCATCATGGCCCAGATCATGTTCACATCCAAAGAGGTGCAGGCTTCATCAGGAGGGATGCACTGTGGAGAAGGATAGAGGTCAAAGGCGGGGATTCTCTCAGAAGCAAACCTCCCCTGCCTCTGCCAGCACAGCTGTGTGGCTACCTCATTATCAGAGTGCCTCAGCGTTGTTTACCGAAGAGAAACAGGAGATGGAAGCATTTATCAGACCAAACTCCCAACAAGCTACAAAATCTACTGGCGGAGGAAATGTATTCTCAGCTGCATTTCAAAAGGCAAACACCGCAGGACAGCTTGTGTTTCCCCCAATGACTGGAGGCTTTTGCTGGGTTGAGAAAAGGGTTCTCTACATAAACCATAGAATGGGTGCTTTCTATTCAGCAGATCGATGAGATGTGAAGGCTTTGTTCACATGGGATACAGAAATGCATACATGAACTTGTTTCCATCTATTGAATCGAAAGGAATAATAATTTAGCTCCTCTCCTTTTTATTAAAGAGATGGGGATTATGGGTGCAGCATACTGAATACCTACATTGTCAGGCTCAGTGTTAGTTTTGGGGGTAGATTCTCTTTTTCTTTTCTATTCTTTGTAACAAGGAATGGTTCAAAACTTTTTGGGCAAATCAGTCAACCCCTTTGTGCCTCAGTTGGTTCATCCGTAAAAATGGATTTGAAGATCTCTAATGTCCCTCCTAGTTCTAAACTGTTGGCCTTATGTTCTGACACCTGTGTGACCTTAGACAAGTCATTTAACATTTCTTGGTTTCCATTTCCTCAATTGTTTAATGAAGAGTTTGGATTAAATGGCATCTGAGTTTCTTTCCATCTCTAGATCTATGACTGGATCAGTGTCATGACCAATCTTGATTTCAGGGAACTGATAATAAAATGTACTTCCCTTTTCTCCACAGGGAGGTGATGAACTATAGGTAGACAATACAGCCTGTGCTTTCCGACAAGGTTAGTATGTTTTGCTTGACCACACTTCTTTGTTAAAGATGATGAGGAGAGATGGTACTGGGAAAAGGCAAGGTTATGTAAACATTTTTTTTTAAAGAGTGTGTATCATAAGCACACAAGGCTGATGTGATTAAATACCCTAATTAACCTTGGCAGTCTTATGGTTTGGCAACAGTTCCACACAACCATTAATGTCATATGGTAAAGGCTTCTGGTTCATCATTATAACAGTTCAATATATTGACCAAAATCAACCCAGCATGAGTATACACAATGTGAAACTTCCCTTAGAAGCTTTCCTGAATAAAACCAACCTCATAATCCACACAGAGAAGGTCAAAAACAATTGCAAATCAAATCTTTGAAGGGTATGGAAAAAGTAATGCTCGCACTGGACTTGTTCTCTAGTCTATTTGTAGTTCTGGCTCTGCACACGATCTGAATAACAGAGATAAAGCCAGACCACTCCCTCCACGGAAAATAATCCTAATTTATCACATATAGCGTACTCTTTAATAACACGAGTGGAAAAAATCATATTGTCAAGATTTATTCCATAAGATTCCATAAAACTCACAGGTCACTGAAGTTATATTTACTTTATTACTCTATTTTTGGCTGTCCTAGCACTGAACACTGAAATCTGCCATAACTTGTGATTATTCTGAAGGTCACTGTCTTATTTTTTAAAACATAGAAATGTAAAAGTTCAAGGGAGCTAATGAGCCACTAACCTTTGGCAGTCTGTGAGTGTCATCTTCTTTCTTTGTACACAAGGTGAGTTCACATTGTAAGAAGAGAAGTGAAGCGTTAAAAATGGGTTTGAGCATGAAACTAAATCTCTTTTTGTCCATCTGTGCGTGGAGTCGAGAGAAATGTGCCTTCTGGGGTGCATAGAATCTCACAGATTCATCTTTAGGACAAATGTTCTCGATGATAGTGTAATCAGACATCCTGTCAGAGTTGGAGTACGGAGAGATAAAGCACGTTTGGATGGCAAATCCCACGTCTTGGTCGACCTTGGTAACAGAGACCTACATAACAACACAAAGGAGAAAAACTGAAGAATGAGCCAAAAGCATCATGGGTTGGCACAGCCTTTCAGCCATGCTTTAGACTAACATGGCAGCCTAGAGATGCAGCATTTCAAAGTTAGGGAGGTGGTTTTTATTTGAACCAGAGTTTAAACCAGGAGTTTTATGCATATGTCATCCTGAGGGGTTCCAACACAAGTTAAACTTAACCACCTAAAACTCAAGTCCACTATGGAACCCAAGCTCATTGTCGGAGGTGCCTGTTTCTGTTGTGTGTGTAATGACTTCCTTCCCAAGTGAGCTCTACCCCAAATTAAAAATGAATGTAAACATCAAGCAATCACTAGTTGTGTGACCTTGGGAAAGTCTCTGAGCCTCAGTTTCCCTGCCTATAAAATGAGGATAATAAGAGTATTTACTTAGCTCAGAGGGCTGTTGTGATGATCAAATGAGAAGTGTAAAGTGCTTTGTAAACCTTTACATAACTGTTAGCTGTAATTGTTAATAATAGAGGCATTATGGCACAGTGGAGAAAAGCTGGCCTCAATGACAAGAAGATCTGAGTTCAGGTCCTGCCAGTGACACATACTGACTGTGTGATCCTGGGCAAGTCACTGAATTTTCCCAGTGCTCTAGGAAACTCACTTAAGACTACAAATTGCACAAAAGTGCTAGCCTGAATTAGTAGAGGGCATCTCCTATCCGGGAGTTCCCTATACCAATGAAATCACTTGTCTAATCCTTTTCCATGTTCCTATTACCATAATAATTATTTATTATTAATATTATTAAGAACAATCTCAATAATATTACAATTAGGGCTAGCCACAGTTAGGTGGTTAGAATTCAATACACCAGAAGCTTGTTTCCAATAAACTAATAGTTAAGAAACCTCAACTATGGACAAAGACCAAAAGATTCTCGAGAACTCAGCAAATAATAAATCACACTGGAATGTGAATATCCAGACGCAGAACGATAAGGGCTCGGGTATCACCATGATCCACAAAAATATAAGAATAACATTTCTAACAACGTCAGCATGCTAAAATACTCACAGTAATCTACAAACCACATGGACTAGAAAGCTGTCAAAATATAGAGACCAAGCAGAAGAAATTAAAATCCCAGAAGAAGAAGAGGGCAGGGACTGTCCTTTGCCTCTTTGTGTATCCTTCTGCTTAGCACAGTGCCTGCACATAATAAACACTTAATAAATGTTTACTGATTGGTGGAGTGAACGGGACAAGGTACATTAGCCTGGGTTCCATTGGAGCTGCCCTGAAGATACTTTCAGTGAACCGTCAGAAAATGAGCTTGTATCTCAATACTCTTAATGAATTATAAAAAGCAGTCAATTTCTCTAACTATGCAATAACCTGCAGAATATTAAATATAAACATTTAATAGCAGTATAACTACTGAATTTTTCACAATTATACTCTTCAACACCTTCATCACTCCACTGGAAATAGGGAAAAAGATACAAGTTACAAAAAATTAATTTTCCTAGAGGAAAAATTAGCTCCCAGGCTTTATGATAATACTGGATTTATGAAATGACGACTTCTTTTAAAAAGGTTCTCCAAAGAGAAGAGTAAAAAGTTCAGAGCTTATTTAACATAAAAAAGGTAAACTGAGTTTAAGTGATGTGGAAAGTTAGCATTAGCAGGGCAACCATCTTTCTGTTGACAACACTGGTACCTTTCTCAAGGGGCAAAACCAAGCTCCCCTTTCAAGGGATGTAATACAATGGGGTGACTCAACCTGGTGTAACCCTTGATTCGGCCAAATGTTCCAAATTGTTTTCAGGTCCCACACAAGCCTTGCCAAGTAACCTTCCTTCATTCCTGGAGCTTCTGAGGAGGATTTTAGGGGGAAATCTGACGTGAAAATGTCTCCAACTCATTTACAGTTCCCTCTTTAAAAAATTGGTAAGGGTGTTAAGGCCAGATCTTATGGAGTTTCCCTTCTTTTGAAACATAAGGTTGTGTTGGGCCAAAGGTAAACAAATTTCAAACCTGATTTCCCTCAAATTCAGTTCTGAATTTAGACTCTAATGGATATCCCATTCAGGAAACCTTACCTCTTAGTCTGGGATGACCTGGGGGAACATACAAGCACTTCCTTTCTGGTGGCACTCTCAACCAAATTAAGGATTAATGTAAAACTGGGTATTTTAGGGATAAAATGAATTTTTATGTATTGCCCAATGTTCTCCATTGGGGATTCAGAACTTTGGCAAGAAACAAGAAGATGTGACTCAACTCCTCTCTAGGACAGTCTGTCCTACTCCAGACTGTCTCTGGGAGTGAAGCATTCCCATACCGTTAACTTCAGTACTCCAAATGATGCTGACAGAATGGGTTGTCTCAATTTACTGAAATCTGACATGGTCTGTTTTTCTTTTGTTTTTTTGGAAGATGTGTCTTACAAACTGAATTTTTTTTTACTAAGTCATCTTTCTAGAAAGTGTCTTTTTAAAAAAACAACAACAAAACTGTAAAATCTTTGCTATATCTCTCAATCTCAGAGTTTAGCTTTGCAAGATGGAGAACAATATTATAAATTAATCTTTCCAAGAGAAATGTATCATTTTGTTCCTAGCTGCTAAATTAAATTTATTCTTTTCTGGGGAAAAACACATAAGAAAGTTAAGATTTTTATATTCTATAAAAAGGAAACAAAAAACTATGAAAAGCATCCTAAATTCAGTAGATTTTTCTATCCTGAAAAACAAGAACAAAAAACTTTAAGAAAGGTGTTTTGAACTCAGTAGATTTTTCCTTTCCAGAAAGCAAAAATAAAAACCATAATAAGCGTATCATGAACACAATAGGTTTGTTTTTAAACAGGCTATTAAATTATCTTACTTTTTACAGAGGGACTTTGAACATGTGCATAAACTAAGTTTTTTAAAATGTATATCAGAATAGTGTATAAGTATAATGATTGAGCTTGTTCCCAAAGAACAAAATGAGAAAATGTACTTTCTGTCCTTCTTTACAAAGATGGAGATCTCACAAAAACCCTTAAAAAGGACCAGAATTTGAGAATTGGCTAGAGGAACCAAATTATGCCAACTGATACCATGAATTATTTTTATCCATAAGACAAAGAAAATAGAGATAGTGGGATGAATTTTTTATTCCAAATAAAATGACAATATCTGCTTGTAATTGTTTGTATTTAAAGTGCATTTACATGGGTAGGAGAAAGAAAATATTGATCATCGAATATATTTCCTTGTCAATTGACACACTTAGTCTTTCTAGTGTTAAGCACTTACTATGGTCCAAGCACTGTGCTAAACAATAATAGAAAAGAAAGATAGCCCCTTCTCTCAAGAAGCTCATATTTATTATGTGGTAAAGTATATTACCTTTGCAAAATTGATAGTGCTGCATAGAAATAAGCTGGTGTTATTATATTTATTCCCAACCCGGCATCATCTAACTTCTTCCTGAAGACCTCCAGTGATCAAAGGGAGCCCATGACCTCTGGAGGTATCCTACCACCCTAACGGATGGTTCTATTTGTTAGAATGTATTTCCTTCTATTCACCACCAAATATGTAGAAAAAACAGTTGGATGCTAGGGGCAAGGACAAAATGGAACCTAACTACAGACAGCTTCTACTCAGTGTTCTGCATTCTGTGGAATTAAAATTTCATATCGGGGCAGCTAGGTGGCACAGTGAGTAAAGCGCCGGCCCCGGAGTCAGGAGGACCCAAGTTCAGTTCCGGCCTCAGACACTTAACACCCACACAAAAAAAAAAACTAGCCGTGTAACCTTGGGAAAGTTACTTCACCCCAATTGCCTTCCAAAAGGCAAAAAAAAGATTTCATATTAAATCAGTGGTTTAAGGGTTTAACCTGACCTAGGTTTTTATGAAAGTTTAAAATATAAGATTGGGATTATGCCCAAAATAAAAATGCTAGGCCTCAAGAAAGGAGTGTGGGAAGGAGACACCAAAGTTCAAGATATGTTCCCTAAATGATTTGTATATAATTAAAAAAAAACTACCTCTCAGGAAGACATGAGACTATTCTGGTTGAATGGGGTATCTCTACTCTCTAAACAGGGGGTCTTAAGAGGAGGCAGCTAGGCGGCATCATGGATAGGACCTAGAGTCAGGAATGTCTGGTTCAAATTCTGCTTCAGATAATTTTCTAGCTCTGTGACCCTGGACAAGTAATTTCACTTGTCTGCCTCAGTTTTCTCAACTATAAAAATATATTAATAGTTCCTAACTCATAGGATTGTTGTAAGGAACAAATGAGATAATATTTGTAAAGCACATAGTAGGCACTTTACTTTTTTCCCTTATTTCTCCTTTCCCTTCTGGTGTCATGGACTTATTTCAGCAGCCTGATAAAACTTAGGAAGCCTTCTCTGCATAATTTATTTAATAAAAATAAAATAGCAAGAATTATAAAAGAATTCAATCTTTAAAAAAATAGTCATCAAAATATATTTTTTTAATTTTTCACAGATCCTGGGGTAAGAACTCCAATTGACAAAGGTGTAACTTGGTTTACTTCTGTTCATTTTTTTAAAAGGGGAAGGGGAGTCCTTGAAACTGAGAATGTTCACCTTTACTTGGGCAGATATAGAGTTCTGTGTGTGGAAGGTAGACTACCCTATGCAAAGAAGTCATGGGGTTAGTTCATTTTGCTTAGCTGCCCTTTTGTGGGAGGAGGAGATTGGGAAGGAATTTACAAGTAAAGATTTATTGAAGTTAGGGAATAATAGAGAGGGAGGGGTATCCTGAATTGACTGCTCTTAAAATTAAAATCCTGCCTCTCTCATATTTTGGTTCTGCAAAATAACATGTCAAAAATATCTGTAAACTCCTTTCCCAAACCTCCTTGATTACAAGAATGACCAGGAGTCCTTGTTCATTTCTTTTTCAATGTTAAAGATATCAATAGAGTGTCATGTCAACAAATTCCAGGATCCTTTTAAACTATAAAATCAGAGATGATCTTTAGAAGGGTAAAAAACCCCTGACAAACAAGAGTGGGTTGACCTTCCACTAAAAAACAGATGAAGACAACTATAGCAGATCAAGTGAGGGGAACACAAGGAATATTAAAAGGAGGGGGAAATGTCCCTGAGTGGGACACACAAGGAAGACTGTGCCAAGGACTGGGAAAGAAACAAAGCAAAACTCTTGGAGGAACACATTCTATAAAGATGACACCTGGACAGGAGCCCTGGGGCTGGTGAAACATCTGGGAGTCATTAACGACTCCACACATATGGATGAATGCCAAACGAGAGATACATGGAGATTTGGGGGGGGGCAAAATGGCAATGGGGAGCATTAGCAAGAAGCTGGCAGGTTTTCTACAGGGCAGAAAGGAGAGGTTCACCTAAAGAACAAAGGCTCCTAGCAGGACAGGTAATCCAAAAGTCACAGTGTCTGGACCACAGAAGCAGACAGAGCTCAATGCCAACAGACCCCATCCAAGATTCTGAGGCAAAGTAGAAGTCCTGATCCAAATGGGAAAGTTGTTTGTGTTCCTAAACCAGAAATATGTGTGCCTAAGTCATCTGAGATTTATGGAAGCATCTCATTTCAACCTGCTTGCGATGATGTCGTGAGACACCAGCTGGTCATACAAGACGGGGAGCTGTGAATTGTCAGCTGATGGCTTCTCTAATTAGGTACGCGGATAATATATTGTGCCTGATCATTCCAGAGAGCTAAGCCTATGGTTTTCCAAATAGCAGATCTCTCATCTCTGAAAAAGTCCCATCTTTCCCAGAGGCAAGAAGAAACTTGGGGTCTTTTTTTAAATTTTATTTTGCTTTCTGGAGGGCAATTGGGGTTATGTGACTTGCCCAAGATCACACAACTAGTTTTTGTGTCAAGTGTCTGAGGCCGAATTTGAACTCAGGTCCTCCTGACTCCAGGGCCAGTGCTCTATTCACTGCACCACCTAGCCGCCTGAAACTTGGGGTCTTGCAGAAGAAAGAAAGCTTTGCCTCATTTTCAGAAAAGCAATTCGGATATTGTCTTCATTCTATCTATGGCTCCTTTCAGTGGTACACGGGACAGTTGCAGGGAGTCAGGGCCATGTGTGATCTGGGCCAAGTGAGCCAAGCATTGTGTGGGAATTCAAGTTTCACAATGAGATGTCTTTTCTGAACATGGTCAATGCAAGAATTTGTTTTGCTAGACAATGAGTATTTGTTGCAAGGGTTTTGTTCTCCCCACTCCCCACCCCCAACCCAATGGAGAGAACTCTTGCCCCCTTCTTCTCCTCCCTATAGTCTCGGCTAAAGTCCTACCTTCTGCAAGAAGTCTTTCCCAGCCCTCACTTCATTTTAGTAACTTTCCTCTGAAATGATCTCCAATCTATCCTTTATGTCTGTACATCACTGTCTCCCCCATTACACTGCAAAGTCTTTAAGATCAGGGACTGTATTTTGTCATTCCTTACAGCTCCAGCCCTCAGCACAATTCCTGGAATACAGTAGGCACTTAATAAAGGCTTGTTGACTGACTAAATAGGTCTTTGGTCCCTGAAAACAATTAAATTAAAAATTTTGAAATCAAGTGTAATAGTCACTCACCTAATAAAATGATCATCTGGGAAGTAAAAAGAAAAAAATTAAGTTTCCCTTCATGGCAGGGGTGATTGGGGAAGCCCTAATTTGCTGAACTGGGGCACATCCCAGGAAGTGATAAATCCCTTAGCAAATGGCAAGTGTACATGTGTCTTGTTTGTTTTGGCTCTGTGGAAAGTATCATAGTCTAGCAAATCATTCCTGATCACCCATGTTATGAAATGGCAGAAATAATAACTCACATTTAAGTCAGCAAAGCACCTGTACACGATTACATCTGAATCTTATAACTACACAGGGAGGTAAGTACAACAGGCACTGTTAGACCCATTTTACAGATAAGGGAGCAGAGACACAGAGAGATTAAGTGAATTGCTCATGGTCACACAACAGAATTGGGATTTGAATTCAAGTCTGCCTGACTTATAACTAAAGCATCTAGTCTGCCAGGATCCCCACTATAACACGCCCAAAAAGTGGCTATCCAGCCTTGAGATGAAGACCCTGAATGAAGGAGAGTCCGCCATGAGATCATGAGCTCGTTGAGGGAAGGAATGATCATTCTGTCTCTTTCTGTATCCCCAGCTTTTAGTACAGTGCCCGTCACATAGTAGGAGCTTTATAAACATTTATGATGAACGACCACAACTGCATAACTTTTGTCCATGCCCTCCATTTAAGTTTTTTTGGGGGAGGGAATCCATACACACCCCCATCCTTGGGCCCTCCTCTTTTCTACTCTTACTCTACTACCACTCAGGGATCTCATCAGCTCCGCTGGATTCAATTATCATCCTTGTGCTGATAATGCTGGCTATCCAGGCTTGACCTCTCTGCTGACCTAGAAGAGCTGCTCGTCCAACTGGCTACTGGATGTGCAGTGGATATCTTAAAGTTAACGTGTCCAAAATTGGACATAAAACCTTCCCCCTTTTCAAACTTTCCTGAAAAGGGCAGCACCATCCTCCCCATCACCCCAGGGGTCATCCTTGGCTCCTCGCCCTCTCTTAGCTCCCATATCCATTCTATTGTTGCGGCTTGCCAATGTTATCTCTCTGGCATATGCCTCTGGCACTCCTGCCACCGTGGTGCAGGCCATCATCACTTCAGGCCTGATCGATCCCAGCAGCCTCCCTGCCTCACGTCTCTCTCCACTGCAGTCCATTCCGTGATCAAAGTGCCAACTGAACCGTGTCACCTCCTACTCAGTAACCTCCAGGATTAAACAGAAAATCTTATTTTTGTTCAAAGCCCTTGATAACCTGCCTCCCTCCCTCCACAACCTTCCTAGTCCTCTTACACACACACACTCCCTACCCACTCTGTTACCAGTGACACCGACTGCCCTGCTCCGTCTCCAGACTCCAGGCATTCTCACTGGCTGTGCCCCCTGCCTGGAATGCCCTCCCTCCTCATCTCCATCTCCCAGCTTCCTTCAGGTCCCAGCTAAAATTCCACTGCCTACAGGAAGCCTCTCCGGATCCCTCTTAATTCTAGTGCTTTCCCTCTACCATTATCTTCACTTTACCCTGTATGCACCTTGCCTGTACATAGCTATTTGCATGCTCTCCCACTGGACTGTGCCCTCCTTGAGGGCAGGGACTGACTTCCTTTGCCTTTCTTGCATCCTCAAGGCTTAGCACACTGTAGGTGTTTAATAAATGCTTATTGATTGACTAACTGGATGAGAATACCATTGGAGTACATTAGCTATCTACTAGTTATACACTTGGTACATGGGTAAGTCGTCTTCTTTTTCAAACACAGACTTACATAATCACACCCTTTAATCTTCCGTATCTAGACCAACACTCCAAAGATTCAGGATACAGAACAGGCATAGAGTTTTGTGCAGAGGGCCGGTCATTCTTCCAGAAAATATCCTTTCCACTTAGCTCAATCCATTTCCCAAAATGGCCACACTTTGGTCTAAAACAAACCAGTAAACATTTCACTGAGCTGGGCACGTGCTGAACATGCTTGGCATTGTGGCTTGGCACGAGAGGGACATAAGAAGGATTCCCTCATCCTCACTTAAAACCAGGCTGCTACTCCCAGTATCATGGTAGACACTTGCCTGATAATGCCCAACGTGCAATGTCAATCTTACCTCAACATAAATGTGCCCATTTTCTGCCACGGCTAAGATGCCCGAGGCGGGCACCAGGAAGAGGTCTGTATCATACAGCTCCATGTTGAAGGTGATGTTCTGGGCCTGGGGTTGGTGGGATACATCTGCAAAACTTGTCTGTCTCAGGCTGCAATTAAACTGGGAAAAGCCAAACGGGTAGAGAGATAAATCACAGCACTGCGTCAAAGCACAAAGAATGCCCAGGAAAATTTATGAGCTTGGGCAAATAATGTAAAACATGATTTTTTTTTTTGCAACTCCCCTCATAGACCACAGAAATATCCTCCCCCACCCACCATGTTCCAAAGTCAAATACATACCACCACGATTTCAGGCCTGCTTATGAAGAAACTATCTCCTTCATCTGTATCTCCTGGAAAGCCATTATTTCCCGACTCCAAGTCTTCATAATCAGTGGGCCAGCCGCTGCTGTCCCCAGGGGCTGATACCTGCATTATAATCTACACAGAGAGAAAGCATGAGGCATGATTAAAAAACATAGCAGAAGGCACCAACTACCATCCACTAGAGAAAGATGGCTGCCAAAACCATGTCCTTCCTGCTCTCCTTCTCAGCCCCTTTCTTAATTGTCCAGCTGCATCTCCCTTCTTGCTCATCTCTTACCTATCACTTCTCTGCCTTAGTGCAGAGGAGAATTTCACATTTTGATTGAGAACAGACTCTTTTAAAGAGTGCTTAAGAGCAGTGAGTCCTGGGCCGGGCCAAGCTCAGAAGGGAAAGCATCCATGGCAGCTGGCTGGGGGATGACAGCCCATAACTCAACGCATTCCCCTCATGCGCACGTAGGGAGGTTCCTAGAACTCCTTCACACAGGGCCGTCCTTGTCATTAATATGATTTCCCACTTTGCACACTTAGATCAGGACCATGTTTTAATCCAAAAACTTTACAATTACTCTGAGGGCTGAGAGAGAAGACTGAACAATAGGTCTAAACAAGGAACCAAACTATTAATTAGGATGCTATCATGGGAAGGTAAGCAAGAACCCCTTTTCATGGCAGTCAGAGTCCCTGGAGGAAAGCCTAAATGAACCAATTAACAAGGCTGTTATGAGGCAGAATGGGCTGAGAGCAGGCTTCAGAGGCAGGGAGACCAGGGTTCAAGGCCCATGCCTTATACATGCAGCTATGGGACCCTTCGCAAGTCAATGTTACTTCTCAATGACATAAGTAACTAAATCGCCAAGAAGACGCTGATCTGCATTGATTAGAGGTCTTAGCTTCACCCGGCAATTCCTTATATCGATGAACTCAAGTTCTCTCCCTATTCTTTATTTTATCTTGGATATATCGAGCATGAAGTGGGATATCCAGGGAGATCTGATCAACAAGACATTGAAAGATGGAAGAGATGGGGAAAGACCAGATGTGTTCGTTTTGGAGCCACACAGGGACCACCGAGTCATGAAAATGGAGGAGACGGTCAATGGAGGGAGTGTGGACAGAGGTGAGAAAGACCTGAGAACAGGTGCTTGGGGAAGAACTACTGGGGTGGAAGGAGGAAGGAGACTGAGCGCAGAGTCTAATAAGAACAGCCAGGCAGGTAGAGGGAAGAACCAGGAAAAAGCATCATGACAGAAGCTGAGGAAAGAGAAAATATCGGAAAGCAGAGGCCTTTTCAGCAGTGAGACAGGACAGAAAAGCCAAGGATGCTGAAGACTGAGGAGAGGTTTGGAAATTAAGGAAGAAATCACTGGGATCTTGCAGAGGGAAGCTTTCAGTGCAGTAGTAGGGAAGGAGGCAAAGATTGCTAAAGGCCTTTCAGCTTCTGAAGTTCAATGACTAATCTCATCACCTGATGTAGACACAGACTCAGTAATGCTAGTGATAAAAAACTGCAAAACTCTTATGACTAGAAAAATTTACCTTCAACCTGAACATTTCACTTTGGATTTTCTCACATTCATGAAAATCTCCTTAACATAACATGACAATATACCATACCATAACATAATACAACAATGTAACAGCATAAAATTATAATACGATGTAATAACATATGAAAGAATATATAATACCTTTCTTTCAAGAAATATAGACAGAGTTTCCCCACAGATTTAGACACAACTAAAAAGTGTGCTGCCTCCAAAAAAAGAAGGAAGAGAAAGGAGGAGCAAAGTATATGAAATTTCCTTTCAAGTTCTGGCCTGGCTTTTCTGGCCTAGAGCACTCAGGCTGGTTACTTATTTCCCCGGTAACTGTAAAGTCTTGTTACCAGAACTTAATAGCTCCTGGGTCAGCAAGACCTGGGTTCAGGTTGTCCATAAAATGCATCCTACGTGGGTGACCCTGTCCATGTCACTTGTGGCTGAGGAAACAAAGCCTCAGGAAAGTGACCTGTGAAGCTTGGGTTTCACAGTGAGAAATCGAAGCAGGGCTTTGAAAGCCAGTCTCCCAGAGCACTCACCGAGTTATAATACACCACGCTGTCAGGGGCAGACTGTCGCTGCTGTGTGCCACAGTCTTTCAGGGATGACTCCAAAATGAAGTGGCTTCCATTAGTCTTGGCCTTGCAGGTCGGATCCGATAGGGACAGCTCTGTCCCCGTGTAGCCGCTAGCCTAGAATAAGCATCACCAAAAAGTTGGGAATTGAATAAATAATGCTCCTACATGGCAATAGTTTCACTAAGCCTTTTGCTATGGAAGGGATGCTGGAAGCTTGCATTTAACCCTCTTTTCCCCTCCCCAACATGTACCGCTCCTCTAAGACACCCTCTCCCCTGACCCCAGCAATGATCAACATCTCAAGGACTGTGTTAGAGTTCAATAGAAAAATACCAACACACAAAGATTTAGAGATCACCTTGCTGGGAGAAACGGGTACCAGGCAAGGAAAGGAGGTCTAATTCATTAAGCAAAAGTGAACAGTGAACAAGAAAGTATATTTGCCACAGGCTGTTGGTTGTGATGAGGAGAAAGCCAGGGTCAGGAGAACTTGGGTTCCAATCCCGCCTCTGATAATTACTAGCTATGTGGGCATCTCTGGGCCTCAGTGTTGTCAAATGCCACATGGGTATAATAATGCTATGGGTCCCTAACCTACCATCATCAAATAAGAAGATGCAAGCAAGTCAACCTTAAAGCATATATAAATAATAATAATAGCTAGAATTTGTACTGCTTTATATGCATTATTTCATTTAATCTCATATTGACTCAGTTTCTCAGATGAGAAACTGAGGCTGGAAGAGGCCAAGGGATTTGCCAAGGGTCCCACAGTAAGTGTTTGAGACAGGATTTGAACTCAGAGTCCCCCAGCTCCAATCTAACATTCTATATGCCATACTACCCAGCTGCGCCATAGAAATGTTAAGTTATTGTTATCACTGGTGCTGGTTTCTTCCGTCCCATATGAAACTGCACCAACCTGCAGAGAATCCTTTTCAATAGCCACAAACATCTTTTCATCATTGCAGGTGACGGAGAAGGCAATGTCTACATGTCCTTGTGCCTCCTGGGGCTCCTTGGGGCCGGGAAACAGCTGGAGGGTGGGGTGGAGAGGCCTCTTTGGCTGAGGGAACCCATCCTCTCCCTTCTCCTCGTGTCTCCCTTTCCTGTTGATGGGAGGGAATGGAAAAGGAAAACTTCCTACTGGGATGGAAGGGTTCTCTGGGGAAGGCAGAGGGCTGCCTCCTAGGAGTATCCGAAGCTCCGGGGGAGTGGAATGTTCTTCCTCGTCACTCATCTCCTCTAGAAATGAGAGAAGGAAATGCAGAAACACAACGTCAGGGGTCAATAGTCAGGTTATATCTGGCTGCAAGTTCATTGCATCAAGGACAGCAAGAAATCTAATTAATAAGGTGGATTTAGGTGAAATTATGTTATTGCGGAATAAAATGAAAGAGGGCATAGTACAACAGAAAAGCAATAGATCAGGAAGCAGAGAACCTGGGTTTTAATCCTGGCTCATCCAAGCCCACCCTACCTCTCTGGGCTTCATTTTCCTCATTTCTAAGATGAGATTGAACATTGAACATGACTTCATTAATGGGACTTAGCACAGTGCTTGGCAAATAGTAATATTAATAAATAATGATAACAATCAATGTTAAATAAATGCTTAATAAATGTTTACTGATTCACTGATAAAATCAATTGATTTGGGCTTTCCCAAAACAGCCTTCCAGTTTCTACTTAAGTCCATTGGTATGGATTCTCTAAAGATTTCTTATGAGAGGCAACTTGGACTGCTGCCTCAAGAGTCAGCAAGACTTGGGTTTGAGTCATGCATATGACTCGTGTTGTGTGGGTGCCCCCACATAAATGACTATGGATGAAAGAAAGAACGTGATTTGCCTGAGGTCACATAGCTAACAGTGGCAGAACTGGGATTCAAATATCTCTTAGTACCTAGTGTTCTTCCCTCATTTTCACACTTAAGGGCATGAAAAGCAAGAACAACACTGAAATATTCTCCATATGTTAAAAGTCATTACCATTCTTTTAGTTTTTTTAAAAAAATTTTAAAAATTAAAAAAATATTATTTATTTTTTGTGTTCGTTTAAAAAATTTTTTTTTTTAGTTTCAAATTCTCTCTCCCAACCCTCCCCCACCTATTGTGAAGGCAAGAAATGTGATATCAATTATACATGCCAAACATATTTCTATATTAGCCATGTTGTCAAAAAAAGAAAAAGAAAGTGAAAAAAAAACATGCTTCAATTGGCATTCAGACTCCATCAGTTCTTTCTCTGGAAGTAGATAGCATCTTTCATCGTAACTCCTTTGGAATTGTCTTGTATTGTTATATTGATCAGAATACCAAGTCATTCACAGTTGTTCACTGTAAAATATTGTTGCTACCACGTACAATGTTTTCCTGGTCCTGCTCATTTCACTTTGCATCAGTTCATTTAAGTCTTCCCAGCTTACCATTATTCTCAAGCCAAAGATGAAATCGATTAGCCACTGGGGCCATCGTGTAGGATGTCACTGGACTGTAGCCATTATCAAAGGCCCACTTGACCAAATTTTCTTGAGTTGAAGGAATATCATTTCTTATAGATTTTGTCATAGCCATGGATCTCTCACTTTCTTTCCCAAAGCCAATGCTATTTGGAGCCTGAGGATAATAGAGAAATAACCCACATAAGATTTCTTTAGGTAAACAAAATCAATATTTGAAAAGAAAAAACACTGAAGGGAAGGATTCTAAAATTGCTTTCGGTCAGTGAGTCAATCAATGAATCATCATTTATAAAGTCCCTACTATGTGCTAGGCATTGTGCCAAGAACTGGGAATACAGAGAAAGGGAAAAGACAGTCCCTGCCCGCAAGGAGCTCACAGTCTAACATGGGAGACAACATGCAAACAACTATGTACAAACAAGATACAGATTAGATGAAGATAATTAACAGAGGGAAGGCACTAGCATTAAGGAAATTCAAGACTTTTTATAGAAGGTACAACTAACTGAGACTTGAAGTAAGCCAGGGAAGGCAGGAGGCAGAGATGAGGAAGGAGGGCATTCCAGGCATGGGGATGGCCAAGGTCGGGGAACATCAACTGAGAAGAACTGCAGGGAGTCCAATGTCATCACAGGACACATGTTTAGGTGGTAAAGTAAGAACATGGGAATGGTAGGAAAAGACCAGCTTACAGAGACTTTTATAAACCAAATAGAAGATTTAAAAATATTTATGAATATTTATATTGATGCAATATTTATGATTATTAAATATTTTAGCATTTCTATTAAATATTAAATTATCATAGTACATATGATGAATAGATTTATGTTCTGTAATTATGTATTGTTTGTGTATTATCTGCTTGTTATTTATATTTCCTATTTATAGTATTTATATATAAAATATTTATAAACATCAGCTTTGACCCAGGTGATTTTTTCCCAGAGTAGGGAAGACCTGCCAGCTGTGGAAACTGCCTGCACCCATGAATTGTGGCACCTCTTCTCTAGCTTACAGTCTTAGAAGAGCTGCCTAGAGCAAAGAGGCAGGTCGGAAGCCCCAGGTCACCCTGAGCCAAAGGTTGGCTCCCTACCCATTAAGCCACGCTCCCACTACTCTCCAGTGACACAAGGGAGTAAGCAGCCATCCCACATCACCCTGACCGGGTATAGTGTCCACTCAACACCCTGCATTGAAAAGCACAAATGACTATTTGAATCAATGAACACAGACACACATTTCAAAAGGAATATTCCCCTCCAAATCAGACTCTTCTTTCTTCAAACTAACTGCTAAAGTATACAGATATTTTTTGATAACATATACACACTAGAAAGGAGCTGTGATCTCATCAGAAGGGGCAGGGAGAGGACACTGGACTAGGGAGTCAGAAAGAAACCTAGACATTGATGAGCTAGATGACCCTGAACAAGTCACTTAAGCTGCATGGGCCTTGTTTTCCTCATCTATAAAAGGAGAGAGTGAAACTCAATACATCCTTATTTCCTTTCCATTTCTAAATCTGGTGGTACCATTGTGGATAGCACACTGGGCCTGGAGTCAGGAAGGATCATCTTGCTGAGTTCAAATCTGGCCTCAGACACTTATTAGTTTGTGAACCTGGGAAGTCACTTCACCCTGTTTGCCTCAGTTCCTCATTTGCAAAATGAGCTGGAGAGGGAAATGGCAAGCCACTACAGTATCTTTGCCAAGAAAACCCCAAATGGGGTCACAAAGAATTGGACACAACTGAAAGGACTGAACAACAAAAAGTTTTACAAAACTTTTCCATAGTCTGTGTCTGGAAATTGAGGTCCAGGGATTAAACAGCAAGGTCATCATGGGCTAAATCAGCATTAATCTTGCCAATAGAAATTCCAACAATGTATTCCGTGATCTGCTCCTACGATATATATTTTTTTAATAATAAAAAAGGTTACTAGGGACTTGCTTTTTAAAAATAGCCTTCATTATAATGTCCAGGACGCTTGGAAGAGGGATCCTGAAATGCAACCTAGATCATCCCATGTTCTAATACACTAAATAAGCTCAGGTTCGTTTGCAAAATGCAGTCTGACAGCACAAGGAAGACTGCTGGGGGGGTCCCCTTTTAGGTACAGGGGATGCTGAATAACAGTATCTTTGAATGGAAAAAAACTAAATGTAAGAATCTTCCAAGGAAAAAAAAAAGAGGTGAGTAAGGATAAAGAGAAATCCCTGGTTCTCAGATGCAAAACATTGAGTTCTTCCCTTGCAGGGGACAGCAAAGCCACTGAGGAGTGGGCAGGATGGCTTGAAGCTAACAAGTAGCCATGAAGAATCATGCATCACATTTTCAACAACTGCTGCAGGCGAGTAGCCTGGCCCATCCAAGCATGCAGAACACTTTCACGCTGCCTAAGAAAATCGCTTTACTTCTCATGCCCAGTTTTCCTTCTCTTGCATGCACAGGGCATTCTTGCTGAATTCCCCATTTGTTAGCCCCTAACATGACGAAATCTTAATCTTTTCCCACTATAAAACCATCAGTTCACAGGGCTCAGCTCTGCCAAAAGGATGTAGGTCAAGGGTCTCAAGGATTGCAATCCAAAGCTTAATGACCTTCCCCCTTTTATTTTCTCGTCCCCAAAAGTGTTTAGTGAAGGACTGAGCTGGTTACAAGGGCCGAACAAAGATGGAGGGTCCCCCAGGCCCAGGCTCAGCTCAGGTCCTCATTTGAGACTATAAGGTCTATAGCTAAAGGTTCTCAAAACTTTTTTTGTGTCCTGGACACCTCTGATCGCCTGATGAAGGCCACGGATCCCTTCTCAGAAACATCATTTGTGGTCTACATTCATAATCAAAAGGAGTATCTAATTTCTGTTAGAGGCATGTGAAAAATATATAATTGTTTTTTCATATATGTTCATGAACTCCTTGTAATCTATTCATGGATCTCTTGGGGGTCCATGGACCCAGATTAAGAATACTTGATTTACAGGGGGAAAACCTTGGAGAATTCCCAACCATTTAAGGGAAGGAGCAGCTTGTCCAGAAAAGGGAAGAGAAAAAGCCAGAGGTGAGGAAAAAGGAGGTCCCAAAGTTGTGCCGTTGGTCTCAGGCAGGTTCTTCCATAGATTTTCAAGCAGCATGGCTGGGATTGCAACTCTAAATAATGTCAACTGACCTCCTGTGCCCTATTTTTTATTTTTCAACAGCTGAAAAAATATATCACATTTCCAGAATACTCTGATCCTAACATGGGCCACCCACCTGTCCCTTTTTTAACCAATACAGTCTGATCTGTTTACACCTTTCCACACTGAATCTAGGGACTGTCAGCATCCCTCCTGCTGATCAGCTCTGGGACTTACAAGGCTAAAAATCCATTTGCACTTTTTCTAAAGTGTCCAGGTTTAAGAAATGGGGAGTCTTAGGGGCGGCCAGGTGGCTCAGTGAGTAAGAGCACCGGCCTCAGTGTCAGGATGACCTGGGGATCAAATCCAGGCTCAGATACTCAGCACCACACCCAGAAATAACTGGCCGTGTAACCTTGAGCAAGTTACTTAACCCCGATTGCTTTAAAAATAAAGAAATGGGGAGTCTGAGACAGAATTACTGTATGGGAGACTTCTCTCTTGCTCTTAGCATTGCCAATCGTCAATCCCAAAGTGTCTCTAGTTGCTTCTTTCCCTAACTCCTAAACTCTTTGGCCCCACCTTGAAATAGATAGAAGACAGAATGATCATATATAGACATATAGTTATAATATATATATATGTATGCATGTATGTATATGATGAATAGATGATCTCCTAAGCCATAGCGGGTCAAAGCCAAAGATATTAGAAGATGGATGGCATGTGCCCCACATGGGTAAAAGGGTCTTTATCAATCATAAGGCTGATGTTAGAATTCTGGGAGTGTCCCCATTATTAGAATGTGAGCAGGAGCTGTTTCTGCCTTTCTTTGTAGCCTCAGTGCTTAGGATAACATCTGAAATCTAGTAAGGACTTAATAAATTTGGGTGGATTGATTGTCTAATAAAATTACAATGGTATCATGAGATAGATGCCACCTAAAATGCTCATTTCTATCCTTTCATACTATGGAAGCATTCCTTGTTAAAAACACAGCAATATAAATTCCTATCCTAGCTTAGCACAGTGCCCCACATAAAGTAGGTACTTAATAAATGCCATTTATTGTTTTTTCTTTAATAAAATGCTGTTTATAATTGACTGTCACAGAATCTTATGTCAGAAGGACTCTCCGAAGTCATCAAGTACCAGTTATAACTGAATTAGAATTCTCTCTAAATGATCATACACACCCCCATTCTGCTGTGGGAGAGCTCTCCTTCTTAGGAAGATTTTCCAGACATCAAGCCTCAGTTTGACTCTCTGCAATTCACCCCTAATACCCCTAGTTCTGCCCTCTGCCCTTACCAGATCGGATTCTCTTCCACGGAGAGTCCTTTAAATACTTAAAGAGAGCAATCTTGTCCCCACCAAGGCTTCTCTTTTCCAGGTGAAACACCCCCAGATTCTTCATCCAGTCCTCCTGCAGCATAATATTGAGGCACTTCACGATCCCAGTCACCTTCCTCTAAACGTTCTCCAGCTCTGCACTGCCCTTATCCAAAATACACAGGCTGTCCCAAAAATCTTAGTGCAGTTGTAAATTATGAAAAGTCTTAGTGTGGTTTTAAGTTATCAAAAATCTTAATGCAGCTTTAAGTTATCAAAAGTTTAAAGCTACTCTAAGATTTCTGGGACAGCCTAGACCGTCTAACACTTTTTTTTTGTTTGTTTGTTTTGCTTTTTGGAGGGGGGAAAGCAGGGCAACTGGGGTTAAGTGACTTGCCCAAGGTCACACAGCTAGTAAATATTAAATGTCTGAGGCTGGATTTGAACTCAGGTCCTCCTGACTCCAGGACCGGGGCTCTATTCACTACGCCACCTAGCTACCTCTACCCTAACACTGTTTTCACATTTGTTCTGACTCATGCCATAATTCTTTATTTCTCTCAACAATTCTGGGGTCCTATTCAGCCTACCCCTGTGTAAGTGGGCACTTGACTTGGTTGAAAACTAACCATTTGACCAATGTAGTTTACAACCCTTGGCTTTGATGGTGTTTAAGGAACCACTCTTTGCTAATGTGGATGTGCCTTTGAAAGAGCTGTATATTTTTAAGATGCCAGGTGTTACTATTAGACAGACCCATGGGGATATTCAAGGATACTATCCTTTTTTGGGGGGTGTTTGGTATAGACCAATAATTTCATCAGTGTGGGATTCCTAGTGTAGAAACACCCAGTACAGAGAAGCTAGCTAGAATTGCCCAGAGCCCTCACTTGCCCTACACCTAAAAACTAAGCCCTGTTCTTTTAGGCCTCAAATTCTCCTTGTTCCCCTCCCCACAAAACCCCTCGAGCCCTCTGGAGAACAAACACCCTCATTCTGGCTTAGGCAGTCCCTTCTTCACTCTGCATAAACATGTGTCTCCCACCGGGTGCGATCATAATTTACACGAGAAGCGTGGAGTTAGCAAAACCAAAAGCCTGGGACCGATTGGTCAGTAAAAAAAGCTCATGAAACATGACCTAATTGTTTAGTAATGTTGTCATGCATTGTCCAAAATTGGACTTGGCCAAGAGTTTTGAGCCAGAGAAAGGAATAAACAGAGGCTGCTTTAGGACAAGCAATCTCATTTCTCTTCTTTCTGACTGAACCAAGTGAGGGGCATCCAAATCTCCCCTCCCCAGTGCCAACAGATCAGGCCCCCAGGCCTTCAAGCTCGAAGATTTGGGGAGTGGAAGCATCTAGTTAAGAGTCATGGCAGAGGGAACATTTATACAAGAACTCCAGCAGGGAATTAAAAAGGACCATATGTTTTTGTCTTTCAAAGCATGATCCCTTTCCTGTTTTTGTTATTCTTAAATTAAAAACATTCCACTGGTGTGCCATGCTGCGAGGCAAAGACTCCCCTAGGTCATCAGAAGAAGCTAGGCCAAGGCAGGGCAAAGCAAACCAAACACTGGGCTTT
Organism: Petaurus breviceps papuanus; assembly: GCF_028583685.1. Classification (NCBI taxonomy): domain Eukaryota; kingdom Metazoa; phylum Chordata; class Mammalia; order Diprotodontia; family Petauridae; genus Petaurus; species Petaurus breviceps. The sequence continues at coordinate 33,238,665 of NW_027185850.1, read as the reverse complement.
GGAAAATCATTTGGTCTTTCTTTGTGCTGAACACCAAATGACTGGATCCCGATTGCCCACATAATGGCCTGTTAGGATCATGCCAGTGTTCACAAACCACAGGAAGCAAAAATGAGCCCTCTGGGATTAAGTGTGTCCTCATGGTGGTAGTGTTGGTGGCGGCTGCTGCTTCTGTGGGGAGGCCTTCTATGTGTCACTGACCCTCCCAGATGCCAAAGATGCCCTTTTCCCCATATCCTGGCAATCAGTTACCACTGGAAATTTTTTCATCCAGGGCAGAGGGGGAAAAATGTCATAAGTCCAGTAATTCCGCTGGTTGTGGCTTTGCCAGTAGGAAACAGCATCTTGTTCCTCTTATATGGGAGCTACAAACATAGGACCGTAGATTAAGGATTGGAAAGGAGCTTGGTCATCGTCAAGACCAACTCACCCATTTTACAAACTGAGGCCCAGAGAATTAGAGTGACTTTTCCAGGGGTCTCACGTCTAGTATGTATCTGAGGCAGGATTCAAACTCAGGTCTTCCTGACTCCAAACTTAACACTCTACTGATATGCCATGTTGTCTCTCAAAACTATGGGTGTCATTCAAGAAATCAGTACAAATAACAATTCTAATTCTATAATATAGACAAGAGGGATGTTTATTTAACTAAGGGATTCTTTACAAAAGAATTCACCTCCAGATTTCTTCCAAATGGTGAGTTCCCTCAATGGTTTAAAATAGTATTGGACCTTTAAAAATTCAAAATTACAACTTCTCAAAGATACATCTCTGGCAGAAAATGAGTCATGCCTATCCTTCCCACTAATTAGCCAACTGAAGTTTATTTCCTTAATGATATATGTAATACCACTTCAACTAACGGGAACCTCCAATTAACTGAATTTTTTCTCAACTCAAGAAGCAAGTGGTGACAAGACAAATAACTATCCAAGATAAATGAATGAATAAGCATTTATTAAGGCTCACTCATGTGCCAGCACCATACGTACTGTGGATATAAAGAGAAAGGAAGAGTCTCTCTTCTCAAGGAGTTTGCATTTTAATACAAGAAGACCATAGATACGTGATCAGTGGCTGGGACGGGAGAGTTCCAGGGATGCTGAGATGACCCACTGGGCAGTCAACTGAAATGCCCTTTCCAAAAGCAATGGTGATTGCTGATTAATGAACTGATTAATGAATCTATAACCAGAGGTAGAGAAGTAGAAGGAGGCAGGGAAGGTAGCAAAATGGCCTGCGGGGAGGGCTAGAGAGGGCATGAAGTATAGTCTGGTCCTTTCTGTGGCCAGTTAATTTGAAAGGAGAAGGCATTACCAGCTATGTGGAGAGGTAAGGCCTTCTGAAGAAGGGGAAATTTGGGCTAAATCCTAAAGAAGAAAGGGTGAAGAAGGAGGGTGTTGTAGGCATGGGGAAGATCCATTATAAATGCACGGACCTGGGAGAGGAATATCCTTTGTTAAGAACCACGAGGAGGCCAGGGAAGCTGGATCTTGGAGGACACAGAAAGGAGGCTGGAACCTTTCCAGGACCCAGGAGAAAGCTAGGCTGTGAAAAGCTTTCAATGCAACACAGAAGATTTTATATTTGATCCTAGAGGTAATAAATAATTCTAGAGGGTGATGAGGGAAATCTGAATTTGAATCCTGCCTGAGACACACAAGTACTTTACTCTGGGCAAGTGTTTTAAGCTGTCTCAATCTCAGTATTCTTTCCTCTCCAGTTCTGAAATGATGACCCTAAGTCACAGTTATGAGTCATGAACAATCATGAATTCAAACTGGCCAGTGAATGGCTTGAGAGTCTATTATTTTCTTGGGTGAAAGAAAATGCCTTATTTCTGAATAATCTTAGAGGAATGACCACAGAATCTGAGAGAAGGAAGGGCCCTACCTCAGTGGCCTGAAAGAGAATTCCCCATTCAACCTAGCCTACAAGTGAGTGGTCCCATCAAGCCTTTGCAGGAAGACCTTCATGGAAGGAGAGCCCATCATATCTTGAGGCAATTCATTCTGCTTTCAGAGAACATTCATGGTCAGGAAGTTTTTACTGACGTCAAGCCTAAAATTTCCTTTTTGTAACTTCTACCCATCGCTTGAGACTAAGTTTCATCCTTGGTCCTGCTAAATGGTCCTCCTTGGTCCTCCTCTACCCTAGACTACACATCCCAACTCATTCAACCGTGATTCAGAGAGCAGGCCAAAAAAGAACAAAATACTACAAGTACTCAGAGTTTGCAACTCATAATACACCGTTGGACGGTTGACAAACAGTATCTCTGCTCCCCCACCCCACCCTCCGTATAGAAACACTGGCCTCAACTTACAATCACTTTAAGGCTTCCCTTGACGTCGTAGGATTTGATCACCCAATTGACAGCTTTCTTGCATTTTAAGATCAGGATAAGATGTTTGACCACCTCAGGTTCCTTTCGAAATGGTCTAATGTCAATTACGATGTCCACCTGGAAAGAGCTACATGCAGAAAATGAAGACAAAGACTAAGTTAGGAGCCCAAAGCCAGAAGTCTGCAGCCATCTACCTCCTTCCAATCCTCCCAGCGTCCAGTGTCTGGCCAGCTGATTAAAACACTGGCGCAGATCCCAGGCAAAGCAGCATGTACAAAACAGACTGTTATTTTACACATACACAAGTGATTTTACATAACAATAGAAATATATGCCCGTTGATAACTAGCCATTTTTCCCTCCATTTTTTTAAAGTGAGGTTATTTAATGCCACTATATTTGAAAAAGATGGGAGCAAACCATGACAGTTTTCCATTTAAAGGGGAATTACTATTTTTTTTTTCCAAACTAGGCATCTTGTTTACAAGGATGATAAAGCCAGAATAGGGCAGGGGGTTATGGCGACCGAGGGGATTTCATCAACACAATAAAACAAGCAAAGAAGACATGGAGAGAGTTCTGTTCCCTTGTGTAATTTTTGCTTATGACATTTTCAAATGCTACAAAACATTCTCTGCACCAACTTTCCAAAGCATCTGCATATACAGTTACTAAAATAAAGAAAACAGATGTTCAATCCAAGTGATTGCTGGGAAAGAGATGAACACTGTCCAGACTTCTAAGAATGTAGTGAAAAAGAAAAGAATCAGGACTTTTTAGATACGTGAAAATACATATTTAAGAGGAAAATTATTATGGCCATCCTGATGTTATTCACTGTAAATCTTGAAAAGCTTTACAAAGCACACCATAAATCTGAATTTAGTTTAATGTCCAGAGGCATTTACCTCGTGTCTTTTCTTGCCATTCCTACTGGATTTCCCATTCAATATTCTGAAACAATCTGTTTCCACACCTCTACCTCTAAGAGTCCTCAGCTTCCTTCAAAACCAGCTCAGACGCCATCTTCCACAAGAGGCCTTTCCTGATTTTCCCCCAGCTAGTGTTCATCCAAATGTGTACAAGTGCATATACAAACACACAAGCATGTGCACACACACACACACACATACACATACCTCCCTTCTGTTTTCATTTTGTATGTTTCAGATTTATTTATCTTTGTACAATTTTTTCTCTAGTAGTAGAATGTAAACTCCCTGAAGGCAAGGATTGTATGATTCAGATTTACGTATCTTTGCACATTTTTTTCCCTCTAGTAATAGAATGTCAGCTCTCTGAAGGCCAGGATTGTTTCATACCTATCTCTGTGGTCTCAGTACTCAGCCCAGTCCCTGACACACAGCAGACCATTAATAAATGCTTGCTGAGCTGACATGAGTGGAATTATATGGAAGAGAGGTTGGATTTTCAACAAAGACAAGACTTTTCTTAATATTTCAGCTAAACTCACTTTACAATAAAATATTCCAAATCCTAAATTCCTAGCTTCTAGTCTATATTAGATTCAAGATAAAGACAGAATGGATATATCTCATCTCTTTAAAAAAATTCCTTAAGAGTTCTTGAAAGAGAGGTCATAGTCCCAGTGTAGGTAAAGGAATACAGAGGCAGGGTGATGATGAAGAGAGGTATATGGGATGGGTACGGTATGATCTCATATTATTTAAGAAGCATTTATTAAACATCTGCTGCATGCAAGGAAGCCCTCCTCGATTAAGGGATGTGAAGACAAAAAAGAAACAGCTTCTGCTCCCAAGGATTTTATCTTCTTGAGCAGAGATGCTTAATGTTTTTTGTGTCACGGATTCCACTTGAGGAACCCTTCTCCAAATCATGTCTTTAAATGCATAAAATAAAACACAGAGGATTAAAAAGGAAACAAATTCTACTAAAGTTTTCAACATTTTTTTTAAATTAAAAACCTTTTAAAACAACCCAAGTTCATGGATACTATCTAAGCTGTCCTAGATGGACACATCATGTACACTGATGAGCCAATACAAAGTGATTTGGGGTGAAGGAGGATCTTGGGGATAGGAAGGCAGAGAGAGGTCTAATAGAGGAGGTGAAGCCAATCTGAGGCTTTAAGGTGCCTGGAATCCCAAGAGGAATGAGCAGACCAGGCAAAAATGGAAACACAAAAGACGCCTGTCAAACTTATCTAAGAAATTAAAAAACAGAAAAAAGAACAGATCAGCTGCTTACCTGTAGGGATTTGAGTTGGGGGTGATTAGTTCTATGATGTGTACTTCCTGGCCATGAGGCAGGCTGGACATTATACATCCCTCTGCCATCTTTGGTTGAAGATATCCCGCGAGATAATTGAGGGACAGAAAATTCTTCTCGATGTTGCAAGTGGGAGGAAAAACTTGATCTGAAAAGAAAGTGAAGAAAAGACAGGCACAAATCACTCTGCTGCATCCAAAACCCCCAGACAAGGCCTTCAAGAGACAGGCGGGGTCGCTGTTCTGGGACTGTTTTGGAGGAAGGTTTTGGCTGGGCATAGAAAAAATGAATTGGTAAATATTTCTAGGTCAAGGGATTGATTCTAAGATAGTAATGGGTAAAACACCAAAGTATCTGACCACAAAAGCAAATGGGGGCAGAATAGGAGCAGCTAGGTGGCACCACAGTGCGTAGGGTTAGGCCTGGCTGGAGTCAGGAAGACTCATCTTTGAGAGTTCAAATTGGGCCTCAGACACTTACTCGTGTTACCTTGGGCAAGTCACTCAACCATTTACCTCTGTGAAATGAGCTGGAGAAGGAAGTGGCAAACCATTCCACTATCTTTGCCAAGAGAATCCCAAATGGGGTCACCAAGAGTCAGACGTGACTGAAAAAACACTGAGCCACAAAGGCAAAGGAAGATCTTGTTCACCCATTGATAGAATTGACTTTGGAAAGGGTATTAGACTGGGGGTCAGAGGAGCTGGGTTTTAATCCCAGCTTTGCAAGTCAGTCAGTCAGTAAACATTTATTAAATGTCTACTACGTGGTAGGCACTGCCCTTATTATTTGATCTTCCTGAGCCTTGATTTCCTCATCCATAAATGAGGTCCTGTCCAGCTCTAAACTAGCTTCAAGAAAAACCCCACGCCTTAGTGAAACCATGCTCTGACGAGCCCTAATATCAAGAAAGGTCAGGGTACAGCGTTTCCATGTTCTCTTCACAAAGTCTTGATCTAGACAAATAGGAAAGCCCAAATCCTTCATCTAGGAAAAAACATATATGGCTACAGTGCTTGAAAATTTCACTGAAAAAGCTGAAGACGTGTATGTGGCATTTTGGTGGATATGATTTCGATTCAGCTGATTAAATGATCAAACAGAAATTGAGAGTAGCTGTTGGATGAAGGGAGATAGCTTGGGAGTGGGGAATCGAGGGCATTCTAGATACAACAAACAGGCTTTGGTCAGAAAGGGCAATGGATCAGAGTCTTAATTAAAGACACTGTGGCCCCCCCTCCTACTGAAATGAAACAGAGAAATGCTTAAGGGAAAACAGAACATGAGTCTGCAGGCCTCAAGCTGTGAAGACTCAGGCCTGCATCCCAAATTTAAGCAAATTCTTTCCTTCTCCAGTTATTCTATTTCTAGGTATTGAAGTATGCGGATCACACAGCCCCATGGTGACTCAAGGCCCCTATAACACACAGGCATGACTGGACCAGTCTGGGAGGCCCTCCTTTCAAACTCATAAAAAAAAATGGCCCCTGGGGCTCCTTACTCAGAAATCTCCTATACGAAGATTCCCTCCTTGCAACGGACATAGAGTCGTGACAGCTCAGGGAGTCTGAGAGAGCCCCACCCCATCACCATCACGGCCCCAGCTAACATCTGTTCCAAGCCCTGCCAGATGAGTTGTGATCCTGCCAAGGCCTCCCAGGGGATCACAAGATGGAAAATCATATTGGGATGGCACATGCTAGAATAAAATTAACATGTGCATGGAGCCTCATACACGTGTACATTTACATGAGATGGGTGCAGCCTTGCCTGGATGCATGTGTGATGCCTGGGTGACTGTGGTACATCAGGAAAAGACCCAGATGTAAAGCCAGAGGACCTGGGCTCGAATCCAGGGCCTGCCACTGACTCTAGGACATTGGGCAAATGGCTTCATTTCTGCAGAACTCAGTTACCTCATTTGTAAAATGAGGGACCTTCCATTTCTAATGACACCAGTTCATCCAGAGGCCCTAAGGATTAATGACTTTGGGAAAGAAAGGGAGAGATCTCTGACAAGGACCAAAAAGAAAAGACATTCGTTCAACAGAAAAAAATGCAGTTAGCAGGCCATTGGTGCATTGCACCATCCTACATCACGGCACCAGCAGCTAACCCCCGCCACCTTTAGCTTGAAAACCAGATTAAGTATGGGGACTTTAAACATTCAGAAAGTCTTATCGTGTCTTGTGTCTTCCATGTCCTGCAGTGTGATACTGTGGGTAAAGCACTAGGCACAGGGCTGAGATGTGAGTCGGAATTCCAGCTCTGCCTCTATAGCCCTGGGCCCTCTGGTCACTGCTCACAGCCCTGGTTCTTCCATCTGTAAGGGGCTTAGATGGTTCAGTCTCGAAGGTTTTGGTCACTTCTAGCAGTGTATGAAAAAAGCCAGCTTTGAATCAGCCTTGACTTTTGGAACCACTCTATGTAGGGCTGGATGGAAGGAGCTGAGGGGGTTGGCTCAGAACAGAGAAGGCTGGGGATGGTGTTTGAAGGGCTGTCATATGGTGGAGGGACCCCAGAGAGTAGAATCAGGAGCAGGAGACAGATCTTAGTAAGAGGTGAGTTGAGGCTGTAGACCAGGAAATACTCCCTTAACAATGAGAACTGTTCTAAAGGGGAATGGGTCACCTTGCCGGAGGGCTTCGAGTCAAGGCTTGGGTAACTGTTTGCTGCATTTATTTTATTTTATTTAGTTTTATTTTACTTTATTTGGGAGGCAATCGGGTTAATGTGATTTGCCCAGGGTTACACAGAAAATACGTGTCTGAGGCTGGATTTGAACTCGGGTCCCCCTGACTCCATACCAGTACTCTATCCACTGTGCCACCTAGCTGACCCTGCTACATATATTTTATAGGAGATTCTATTTCAGGTATGGATTAGGCAGAGACAGCTAGGTAGTGCAATGGTTCGAGTGCTGGACGTGGAGTCAGGGAAGATCTAAATTTGAACCCTACCTGAGAGACTGACCAGCTATGCGACCCTGGGCAAGTCACTTAACCTGTTTGCCTCAGTTTCCTCACCTGTCAAAGAGGATCATAATAGCACCTACCTCCCACTGCTGTGAAAACCTCACAGCACTATGTAAATGCTAGCCATTGTTAGATTATTACTTATCTTATATCTATTTGCCTCCGTTTTATCATCCGTAAAAATGGAGATAATGATGACACATACCTCCAGGTGTTACCACAAGAATCAAAGGAAACAAACCTCACATATAAATGCTAGTTACTGTTATTACTATGTTAACCATTATTATATGCTAGTACAACTAGGTGGTACAGAAGATAGGACCCTTGGCAGGAATCAAGAAAACTCATCTTCATGAGGTCAAATCCAGCCTCAGACACTTACTAGCTGGGTGACCTTGGGCAAGTCACTTAACCCCGTTTGCCTCAGTAATGGTAAACCTCTCCAGTATCTCTGCCAAGAAAATCCCAAATGCAGTCATGGAGAGTTGGAAATGACTGAAAATGACTGAACGTCAATATTATTATATGCTATATTCTCTCCCATATAATATAAGCCCCTTGAGGGCAGGGAGTGCTTAATTTTGGAATTTGCATCTTTAGTGCCTAGCAAACAGAAGGCTCTGAATAAATGGTTGTTGAATTAAAATGAATATGTATGTCTGTTGCAGGATTAAAATGATGAGTTTTAGAAATAAAATTTTGTCTATCCCCCAAGTTATTTAACCTCCTGAGATCTATTTCTAATTTTTTCTCTCTTTGCTAGAAGTATGCTACACACACACACACACGCACGCACACACACACACACGCACACCCTCTATAGCTGTCAAGATAGATCATTCACAGCTCTCAAAATCTGAATGAGATATGGACAATCCAGAGTCAGTCAGCCAATGTTTAAGGACCTCCTCCATGCAGAGCACTGTGCTATGCATTGAGATTCAGAGAAACTATGATCAAATCTGCTGCTTTCCAGAAATTGGGACTTTCATTCCCTGCCTCGTGGGTCTTGGGTTGTTTTTTTCATTGCCTAGTGATGTTTTTTGTGACTGTGTTCTGTCTGTATCATGTCTGCCCAGATTTCTCCTATCTCTACTTCCTCCTAAAGGCTTCCTGCCAGTTCCTTCCTCCTGGCTGGACTGCCCTTTGCAAAGCAGGCATTGAAGGACCTGGGGTAACTTTCCCTGATTTAGTGTTACTTTTTGGTGTGCAAAACATCACATTCAGAGAAGGTTTCCTTTATTTCAGGGGACGGTGGCACACTGGTGACTTCCCTCCTGCTAGCATCATTTACTTGAATACTCCTACCTGGTCCGCCCTCCTTCAATCCCTCTCTTTTTTAAATGAAAGAATTAGAAGTTTTACGTAAACCACAGAAGAAACAACTTGAAGGAGATTCCCCGGATCAGCTTGCACACACAGGCAGGCAGGTGTAAGTCCCGAAGAGGCAGTGCACACCCAAGCAGTTGCTTAGGGGCCCCAAGATAATGAAAAAGGGCTCTTTGTGGTTTTCTGGAATCTCCAATGGGAGTGTTTTCTCTTGCCAGCCCAGTGTGAGAGCTCTTAATTCTCCTAAAATCTATTGTGGAAAGCTCCCCCTCCCTGGGCCTTTCTCCATCTGCTCATCTCCCCACTCATTAGGACATGGAAAATGGTGTCCTAGCCCAACCCCATTTGTTGAACTAATTAAAAAATCTCTGTTGAAATCAAAAGGCCGTGCACCATTATCTTAATTGATCAATCAATCAAAAAGCAATTATTAAGTGCATGCAACAATCTCTACTCCCAAGGTCTATCTACTAAGTAAAGATACTTAGATAAGGAACTGTAGGGCTGCTTATTATCCAAATAATTCCTCTTATCTGATGGGCAGCTAGATGGCCCAGTGGATGGAGCTCTGTAGGGCCTGGAATCAGGAAGCCTCATCTTCCTGAGTTCAAATCCAGGTGCGGAAACTTACTAGCTGTGTGACCCTAGACAAGTCACTTGCCCGTTTGCCTCAGTTTCCTCATCTGTAAAATAAGTCAGAGAAGGAAATGGGCAAACCACTCTAGTATCTTTACCAAGAAAATCCCACATGGGGTCATGAAGAGTCAGAAACAACTGAAATGACTGAACAAGAACTATCTGATATCCTCTGAGTCAGATCCTCTAGGCAATCCGTTTACCCCCAAGGACAACTGGGTACTTCTATTTGTAAAGTGCTTTGCAAACACAAATCAAGAAGACTCCTTGTGGTTCCCTCGCCGTGGCACAGAAACCAATGGAGCAGCCAAGCCATCCATTGTTTGTCCCTCTCTTTACACACAAGACATCCCTGCTCTCTTTTTTGGTCACAGTTCTCTTGGATGAATTAATAACAATGAAGATGGCTGCTGCTGCTGCTCCTAGGTGATACATACACAGTACTTTAATGGTGGTAAAGCACTTTTCAAATATGATTTCATTTTAGCCTCACAACAACCCTGGGAGATCAGTGGGTATCATCATCCTTATTTCACAAGCTAAGAAACCAAGGCAGACAGAGATTAAGGGACTTGCCCAAGGTCACCCAGCTAGGTAAGTGTCTGAGGCAAGATTTGAACCCAGGTATGCCTGAGCCCAAGTCCAGCACTCTATCTGCCTCTCCTCATCTCTTGCACAATTTTTGGATGGTGATTTACTTACCAAGATAACCTGAAAAAAAAGCTGACTCCCCAACAATAGAAGCCACATTTTTACAATAATCCTTCCACAATTTATAATAATAACTAGCATTTATAGAGTTATTATTTATTAAATTAAATTAATTTATTAATTTAAATAATTTATTTGTAAATAAAATATTTATAAATATTATTTATATATTATTTATTATTATTGATTTATTAATTTAAGTAAATTAAAATTTATTAAATTAAATTAATATTAAATATTATTATTTAAGTTTTACAAAGTACTTGCATTAACTAATTATTATCCACATTTTACAAATGGGGAAACTGAGATAGAGGGAGGTATAATGACTTGCCCAGGGGCACTCAGCTAGGGAATATCTGAGGTCAGATTCAAACTCAGGTCTTCCTATGACTCCAAATCCTAGGTTCCATCACTGGGCCACCTAGTCTCCCACCCAATGGGCTTCATGGATTATTTATTAAAACATACCACAGGAATTCTGATGATCCTCAGCTTTCCCCTATGGAGAGAGATTAAGCTAGAGGTAGGATCTGAACCCAGATCTCCTAGATTACGTGCCTCAAATTCTATCTCCTGTATCACACTTTATTTTTTAAACATGGACATTAAATATTATTGTTATGACTACGTACATGGCTTAGGAATTGGGACTGTCAAATGTCAGTTCCCTATTAGGGGTCCCTAATAGGAGTGATGAGTTTTCTTTCATCTTGTGGAGATACTTGGCTTCCCAACACTCAACACTTATGGCTTTAATTTATAGTTACCTGAAATCAAGTGGTCAACAGCTAGATAAATGCCAAATGTCTCCCTTGGCACTGGCCTGAGTCTTGTCTCTTTACCAGGCAGAGCTATCAGGTCCCTAGGTTTCCAGGAAAGCCAGCTTAGTTATTCACAACTGGGACCATATCAGTCCCAAGATACCAGTGCTCATGCCTGCGTCCTGATGGCTGTACTTGAAGGCTGGGATTATGGGTTAAGCCTTGGCTGGCCTGGAATATACAAGCTGTCTCTTTGAGGTGGGGGAGGGAGGTGGTCACCAAGCAGACAACGTATGCTTCGTTCAGACCACAACCGAGGCAAGATATATATTTCTAGTGACCATGTTTTAAGAAGGAGAAAACTAAGCCCGGGGTGTCCAGAGGAAAGCCACCAGCATGGTGAAAGGCCTGGGGCTCATAATACATGAGGATCCATTAGGGAAAATAAGAACGATAATATACATATATGTGTAGCTATATTATATATAATTGATATATTATTTATAAATATGTGAACTTTAAAATTAATAGAATTATATTAGAATTACTATTAGATGAATTATAATTAGTATAATGCAAGTATATTTATATAAATATGATGTATAATATATCTACACATGTATGTATATATATTTTATATATCTACACATATATGTGGGTGTATGGAGGGAGAGAGAGAGAGAACTTGAAGGTTTTCAAATCACTTTACAAATATTATCATATTTGGTCTTCACAACAACCCTGGGAGGTAGGTGCTATTATGATCCCCATTTAACAGATTCGGAAACTGAGGCAGAGAGCAGTTAATTGACTTGCCCAGGGTCACACAGCCAGTACGTAAGGCCGGATGTGAATTCAGGACTTCTTGACCCCGGGTCCAACTCTCTAGCCACTGAAGGAGCCAAGGAGTTGCCTCACTGTCTGGGGAATTTATTCACCTGAAGAGAAGATGTAGAAGACACAGCTGTCTTTAAATATTCCAAGGGCTACATATGGAAGAGGGATTAGACTGTCTGGGTTGGCCCCAGAGGGTAGAAGTCGGAATAATGAAGGAGATTTTGCAAACAGGAAGGTTTCAGATCAATGCATGAAAGCTCTCCCTAACTGTCTGATGTATCTAAAAACAGAAAAAGACTCTCCCCCATCCCAGTCACTGAAGGTCTTTGGGCAAAGGCTGGGTGACCAACCACTGACTGTGCTTATTGCCCGTTTTTGTGTCCCAGACCCCTCTGGCAGTCTGGTGAAGTCTAGGGACCCCTTCTCAGAATCCTAATTTGCTGCCTGCCTTAATAATTGCAGGAAATGTACATTTTCAGTTGGTGATGAAACAAAAATAAAGATGTATCTCCCCTTGGCCATCCAAGTACCCATGCCTTCTGAAATCTACCCTTGGGGAGGTCTGAGGAGCCCCACTTAAGAACCCCTGATGTTGAGGAAATTGCCATGCTGGAACAGCTTTGACTAACTGGCCTTCAGAATTCTGTTCTGGGGCCATCGATCTCTTACTGAAGGGGACCCTTACTTTGCACTGGTCCCTGTAGGGTTCATCTGTACCAATGGAGGGGAGGGTCTATTGAATTAAATTAATTTAATTTTTAATTTATGGAATAAAACAAGCATTTTCATAACATGGTACAATAAAAAAGATGATCGTACATGAAACTGCAGATATGCTGGGTATAACTTGCTATTCCTTTCAAATATACAACAAAATCAGCATGGACATTTTTTTTCTTTTTCTTCCATACCCTACTACCCTAGAGATGGCTACCATCAGACACAAAAAGGTGTAGATCTATATGCATCTATCTATATGTATGTAGGTAAAATCATTCTATACATACTTCTATGTATCAGTTCTAAGGAGCTGTTTTTAATACTGCTGGTGCTTAAATTCTGGGGCCATTGTTGCTGTAAGGAGAATGGGCCGATGTGGTGCGGTATGTGTTTCTTTTTCTGAATGACCCTCTGCTTGGCTGGCCCTGAAAGTGACAGTTGGTGCCAAGCAGAAAAGAAAACACAAAAGGGGAATCCCCGGGTGGAGCCTGGCAGGTTGGGGTGAAACCAGCCGCGTGCTGGCATGTATTTTAGGAAAAGGGCTGGCAAGAGGCTTCAGGCCACTAAATAATATTATGCTAGAGATGGACAGGGTTGGGGTCAAGTTCGAACCTTGCATTTTACAGACTGGGAAACTAAGGCTCAGAAAGTTCTTCGAACAGAAGACATAGCACTGAAAGGGAAATCATCCATCCAACCCAATCTCCTCAAGTCTACAAATAAAGAAACTAAAGTGATTTATCCAATACCACACTGCAGGGGAAAAAAGCAATATAATAAAGAGAAGTGGGCTGGGAGCTGAGTTTTAATTCTGTCTCCAACATCTGCCAATTGATGGCCCGCCTCTGAGACTCAGTTTCTCCAGCTGTGAAATGGCAATGAAAACGGTTCTGACAGCACCAAGTTCACAGCTATTGTGGGGCTTGAATGAGATAATGAATACAGAAAGTACTTTGTCCATATGAAAACAGCACACAAATGATAGCTGTTATTCTTAGAACCAGGCATCCTGTCTAATACACTTTATACTAATGCCAAACACTCGGAGAAATTACTGGTTGAAGTTCACAGAGACAATTGAGTAGCCAAGCTGGGCATGAACCCCTGGTCTCCTGACTCCCAATAGATTTAGGACTTATCACCACCTGGTACCATGGTTTAAGGGACAAAATGGGAGAGACAGGCCATGCTATAAATCACAAGACCATAAGAGCACAGATTTAGAGATGGGAGGAATATGAAAAGTCATGGAGCCCAATCCCCTCATTTTACAGATAAGGAAACTGAGGCTCAGAAAGCTGAAGCCCCTGCCCAGGGTCACACAGTTAATGAATGTCTGAGTCAAGGATCAAAGGAAGACACCGAGCTGTGGACTCAGTGGGCGAATCTGTTGTGGCAAAGACCATGACTCCGACTCCCTCTGTTTCTCACATCCTGGCTCACTTTGTACAACAAAAGTTCTAGGTAACGCCTATATACCTAGAACTACGTAGGTACTAGGTAGAACAAAAGAGGAAAGAAAGGTAAATAGGGACAAGTCAAATAGAAGCCAACTTCTCCTTCCTTCTTTTTCCTGGACTCACCCATGGCCTTGGCCACTTAGTTATTTAATTTTCAATCACTTAATTTCTGACTTTTATTTGGGGAGGAGGAAAGGGTAGGGGCAGAGCTCTGATTTCACTGGTATTGGGAATTTCCATCTGGAACTCTCCCTCTACTTATGCTGAGGGGCATCTTCTGGGGCACAGGGAGGTTGATTTGCTCAGCTTTGCACTTCCATTGTACGTGGTATGCCACCAGGAAAGAAAGTTGGATGGAGGTGGGAAGATCGGAGTTGGAATCCTGACTCAGATACTCACTAGCTGTGGAACCCTGGATTAGTGACTTAACTACCTTTGGCCTCAGTGTCTTCATTTGTACAATGGGGATAATAGCTCTTACTTCAGGGGGTTGTTGTATGGGTTAAATGTAATAAATAATGTGTGGACTTAGGCAAGTCACTTAACTTTACCTCAGTTTCCCCAAATGTAAAAGGGGGATGATAATAGCACCTGCCTCCCAGGGGTTGTTAATAGGATTAAATGAGATAATATTTGTAAAGCACTTAGCACATAGGAACCATAATAATTAATTCTAATTATTATCATCACCATCAACATCATTTAAAGTGCTTTGAAAACTTAAAAGCTAGGTATCTAAGAGACGAGACTGGGACACCTTCAATGTTCCTGTTTCTCCATCTACCACGGAGGAAACATATCAAGTTCTTGGCTTCCCATTAATGAGACAAACGACCCCATCTGTGTGTGCTTTAAGCTTTAGGCTTTCCAGAGGGGGCACATTTTATCAACTCCACAGAGGATTAACACTCAGATTTTCATTTTCTGTGCAAGGGATGTGCCTCCTTCATCCCCTTTATCAGTTTCCTGCATCCAGGTGACTTCAGTGACCCACATCTACCTGATCCAGCCCTGGTACGAAATCCCACATCTCACTAAATTCTACTCTGCCAGGTATTCAGCTTTCATGTGCAGGCTGAGCTATATTTTACTATAGTCCTTTATCTCTGCTGCATTTTTATGTAGCCCAAGGCTTCCCTCCCCCACCAAAAAAAAAAAAAAAAAGACTGGCAGTCCAGGGCAGTATGAACAATGCTGGCTCTAAGCATCCCAGCATGGATCCCGGCCCAGAAAGAGGCACCTGGCCACAAAGGACCTGTGCTGGCCTGCTTCTTACACACTCCCCTGGCTGCAGGGCAGCATCTGTCCCAATCTTTTTATTATTTCCAGGGAGCTATTCTTGGCTCTAATTATACCCTATCCTAACTTGACCAAAAATATGATGAAAGGGTTTATTAGAACAATAGACTTTCATAATTAAGTCATGGGTTATTTCTATCCCTCTCCAAAGTAAGGAGATCGAAACAGGCAATCTCTTATCAAAGCGAAACACCAGCTCTTTCTCCAATAATGTAAGTGTCCATGAAACAAACACCACTAATATAAAAAGACTTGAAGGTTTTTCTGCAGTTATAAATATTTAACTGAAATCTTACTCTCACATAAAATCGCAAGTCACCTTTTATTCCAAGTTTCATGGCATTACAGTGACCAGAAAGCTTTATTACTGATTAGACCACTGTGGCTCCTGCTCTTCCCTTCCAAAGCCATAACTGGCAATGTTATACCAGGGCAAGTGTCAGAAAACATACCATCGGATCAAATTCTCTGAGACAGTGGGAGATGA
>NW_027185850.1:33220710-33222834 GCF_028583685.1 Petaurus breviceps papuanus | reverse complement strand
AGCAGGTAATAGGAAAGGAAAGGGACAACAAGAAATGGTAAGTAAACACTCACAGGATGGCCAAGGAACCTTCAGAACTCCTATCAATACAGCCATCAGTGAAGACCTCAGAAGAAATACCAGGAAGTTTGCTTCCAGTCTCTGGACACAGAAGCCATAGCATTATAGTTTAGAGCTGGAAAAGACCTGTAACGGTCTCATTTTAAGATGAGGAAACTGAAGTACAGAGAGGTGAGTGAGTTGCCCAGTGGTACACAGAGTAAGTGCCCGAGGCAGGATCTGAACCCAGGTCATCATGCGTCCAAGTTGAGTACACAATCCACTCTGCCATGCTGCTAAGACACACATCTTAAGTCAAACCCAATGTGTTGACTTATTATCTTGAATGTACTTATTTGTTAAAAAGAAAGGCTTCCCTCGGGGGCAAGAGGAAATAACAGAGATGAAAAAAGAATGAAAAGAGCACCAATAAAATATTTGAAAAACATTTTTAATAATTAAAAAAAATTTTTTAAATAATTGACAGATGCCAAATGATGTAATTGTTTTCCTCATCCAAGTTCACGGACTCCCTGAAATTGATCCACAGACCTTGTGGACCTTGGGTTAAAATCCAGCATAGTGTCTGGCACACAGTAGGCAATTTTTTTTACTGAATTGGATTGAATTGAATGAATGAAATGAAAGAATGAAAGAAAAGCATTCACCAAGTACTTATTATGTAAGAGGCATTGAATGAAAAAAGCATTTATTAATCATCTGTTATGTCTCAGGTACTGGGTTAGGCACCAGGGACACAAACAAAAATAAGCAAGATCGTCCCTGTTCTCAAAGAGCTTCAACTCATCAATTGTGGAGGATGATATGGAAAGCGGGCTCAAAGCCATTCACCATTCTGGATGCCATCTAGCTATCTTGGTCTTCATGTGATGCCCCAAACTGAACACTACAGATATGGTCTGACAGTGGAAGAATGCAGTGGGACCATAATTTCATTCAACCAATCAACAAACATCGATTAAGCACCTACTGTGTGCCGACGTACTAAGCACTTGTTCGTTTCTAGAAACTATGTCCCTCTTAATGTAACCCAAGATCCCAATAGAAGCTTTTGTGGGGGGGGGGGGAAGGAACTAATTCACATGCTAAATAAGCTTGTAGTCCACTAAAACCTCCAGATCTTCCTTCAAAACTAGCATTAATAAGTGCTCACTAAATTCTCTTTCATGCAGTCCAGTCATCTAAACATTCCTCTTCCATCCTATACTTGTGAGAAATGACTTTTTTTTATCCAAACATAAGACTTTACATTTATCTCTATTTTTAAATTTCATTTTATTAATCAATTCGGCCCAATCCCCTTACCCCATCAGAGGCTGCACCACCTATCAGCTAGGTAGCACAGTGTCTAGAGCTCTGAGCCTGGAGCCAGAAAGAGCTGGGTTCAAATCCCTCCTCATCAGGAGGACCTGCCTCCAAATCCAGCTTGAGATACTAGCTGTGTGACCCTGGGCAAGTCACCTGACTCAGTGTGCCAAAGAGAGTTGGGACAGGACTGAAATGATGCAACAGCAACAACCATCCTGTGATAAAAAGGCTCAGCTGATTCGGGTGTTTGTTCTAGGGGTAGTTCCAGATCCACAGTTTCTTTTGGTCTTTTATAGCCCTTGTGGCCACTGAAATTACCCCACAAAGAAACACACACATTCAGAACCAATTTCAAAGGAAAATGGGAAAAAAATCAGTGGATTTGGGGGGGGGGGGGGGGGAGTCCTTGCTTTCTTATGGATGACCAGATCACAGACTTTGATCTAGAAGGGACTTTCAAGGACAATCAAGTACAACTCTGTCATTTAAAAGATAAGGAAACTGAGGCAGAGAAAAGTTAAGTGACTTGACCAGGGTCACACAGCTAATTAGCATATGAATCACAATTTTAATTCAGGTCTTCCTGACTCTAGAACTTGTATGTTAACCACAGAGTTACCAAACTAAATCTTCCACACAAACGAAAATGTTGAAATAGGCTATTGGGATCTGTGAAATGATAGTTATAATAAGAATGAATAAAGGGGGCGGGCGGCTAGGTGGGGCAGTGAATAGAGCACCCAACCTGGAGTCAGG
>NW_027185850.1:33152467-33220700 GCF_028583685.1 Petaurus breviceps papuanus | reverse complement strand
TAACCCCAATTGGCCCCTCCAAAAAAAAAAAAGAATAATGAATAAAGTTTACATAACATTTTAAGGTTGCAAAGCCCTCTATATATATTATCTCATCTGAGATATAGATCCTGGGCTCTGAGAAATTCTCTTCACGGTCCTAGTCCCAGTAAAGAAAACTCAAACCGGCTGCCATTTTTAACTGATGGGTTCTCATAGGCCAAGTCAACTCACCTTCACCCACTTTGATGTAAACATTCTTCGATATCTTGAGTTCAGTGAAAGAGGTGACCGCACCATATTCCTTCTGGGCCCATTGCAACAAATGAACATTTCCATGGGGAAAGCTTCTTTCCTCTGTTTTTGCTGACAGAGAGAAGTTTCCTTCTGGAAACTGGACCACGGAACCTTCTGACACCTAAAAGGAACAGAATTCAATCAATCAAAAAATCAACAAGAATTTATTAATGACTTAATATTTATAATCACCATACAAAGACAGTTAAAGAGTCAATCCCTGCCCCCACACAGAGCTGACATTTTAAGGCATAATGGATAGTGTGGTTCAGTGAAAAGACCCCTGGTCTCTGGAGTCAGAGAATCTGAGTTAAAATCCTACCTCTGATACATACTAGCCATGGGACCTTGGGCTTCAGTTTCTGCATCGGGATTCTGAAACTAGTGACTGGTATGAGTTACCTAGACAAAAAATCCTTCTAAAATGAAGAAAGAAAACTTAGTAGGCTACCACTATGAGGGTAGAAATATTCCTAAGGAACATCCTGTTTCCTCTTTTGCTCTTATTTTGGGCTCACAAAACAACTTTCTAACATAAAATCTAGTGTCTTAAGAGGCCCTACCCCCAGGAGGTCATGCCCTGTGCAGACCATCAGGATTGGGGCACTCACAAATATGGTTCCCATTTCAAATTAATAAACTGTAATTCTGTTTTATGACTTAAGTCTCTTTGGAGTTTATTCAGTCCTAAGAGATTAACTGATCTTGGGCAAACAGACAAAATTGAGTTTCCAACCCTGAACCCCCAAGAACCAGTCCAGGATTCCTCAGAGAATTCACTTCTGAGAGAACACCTCCTGGCTGACCCCAAGCTCTCCTTATCACCTTTAGCTTCAGCAACTGACATTTATGGTCAATACTATCTCTTTAAGCTGTACAAGTTTTAACATTTATTTAGCAGGTCATAAAAAAAGACAATTACTTCAAATATCTCTTGGCCTCAGAAAATGGCAAAACCACAAAATATTCAGGATGTCACACTCCCTTTTACAGAACACTTTGTCCAGAGACAAAATAGTAGTTTTCAAATAATGCGAATCTATCATTATTCTTTAGAGACAGTATATAGTAGTAGCAAAGGGAGAAAATAACACCTGAATTAGAAATCAAAAGAACTGGTTTCAAATCCTGGATCTACCATTTGTCTACAAGGCCTTCTGAACTTGAACAAGTCAATCACCAGGCATTTACTCACTACATGTTGAGCATTTGTGCTAAATACTGGAAATAGGAAAAAAAGATTTAAAAAACTGGGGAAAAAACCCCGTCTTTGTCCTCAAAAATCTGACACTCTAAGGGAGAAGACAATATATAAATAGGTACATATTTCACTATTTGGAGACTCAGTTTCCACATCTGTAAAATTGGGATAATTACTAATTGCACCTATCTAACTTATGAGATGTTCTTTGGGAAAGTCAAATGAGGTAATGCGTGTGTCTTTATATTCCCAGCCCCTAGCCAAATGGCTGACACATAGCAGGTGCCTGATGAATGCTTGGTAATTTGACTAAACAACTAACTACCTTCTATCTAGGTGAACTAAATCACCAGACAGGACCCACCTGAGTTCCAGACCAGAAAGCCTATCCACACACTCTGCCAAAGATCTCCCACCTCTTCCAAAGTGCTGATGGGAAAGTAATCTAAGCACAGGGAACGTCCACCTCTCCACCTGTTGCCAAACAAATATTAGCAACCCTGCAACAGCTTCCCCCAAATTCCCCTGTGCACATTTTTTTCCAGGTCTGGCCCTAAGCAAGACAAAAACCAAAAGCGATTCCCAGTCCACTGGAGAAACATACAAAGACACATGCATGAATGCGCATGTGTGCACAGACATACGCCTACCCCCACACTCTTCTGTCAAACTATGAACACTTTTTAAAAACTGTAAATTAAGCTGTAATTTGTACACCTTCCTGAAGGGGACGAAAATAGAAGAGAAACAGTTACACACAGAATCCCATAAGTCCAACTGCCCTACAACAAGGAAAACAAATTCCAAAAACGTTTTTGACAGAAGGGCAGGCTAGTGAGCTCTAGCCAATAGCATTCAAGCAAAAGAGGTGGATTTTTCACAAAGGTAGGACTTACGACCAACACCCTGGGTCCAATTCCAGGAGGCTTCCTTCCTCCCACTCTGGGAAAGGACTGGAGGGCTCCAGCCTCTCGTGTGAGCTCTTTCTTAAGCACAGAGATAAGGAGCAAAGTCAAATCCCCAAGATTTTTACCCCATTTCATTTTTCATAGCAGCACACAGAATGGTGACCAAAGCTGACTTTGAAAGACCTCCCCCCCCACATTCCCACAGATAATGAAGTCAAGAGGCTATTAAAATGATCCGAATAGGGGTGGCCAGGTAGCACAGTGAGTAAGAGCACTGGCTCCAGTGTCAGGATGACCTGGGGATCGAATCCGGGCTCAGACACTTAGTACCCACCCAGAAACACCTGGCCGTGTAACCTTGAGCAAGTTACTTAACCCCGATTGCTTTAAAAAAAAAAAATGATCCGAATAAAACCTTCTGGGTCATTTACAAATACTCTGCTGACTTTACAAATGAAATTTTAAAATCCCACATTTAGGCTGGATCTATTCTGACCAATGTTTATTGATTTTGTGCAGAGGCATAGATCTTTTATACACAGAGTTGGGCTGTTGTTATTTTCATTTCATTCATTCAGCAATCATTTACTAAGTTATCTGCTATATGCCAGGAACTATGCAAAAGTAGGTGCTAGGAAAACCAAAACCAAAACCATTATTTTAAAAAATAATACTATATAAGTGCCTGATACTATTACTATATACTGCTATATAATATGTGGCATAAAATACCATATATTCATATGCACTATGATACTATATAAAACTAGCTATTATTAATATGTAGTGTTACATAATATGCAATATATATTCATATATACTATAATACCACATAAATGATATTATTAATATATAGTGCTGCATAATATAGTATATGTAGTACATATTCATATATACTATAATACTATATAAATGCTAGCTATTATTAATAATAGCTATTAATGATAATATATTAATCATGTAATATATTCATTGTGCTAATAGTAACAGTTTTATAATGGCTAACATTTCTATAGTATTATAGTATAAATAAATGCTAATTAATAATGATAATGCTAGCTAGTATATATAGTATTATCATAATATAGAAATGCTAACTATTCCTAATAACACTAATAATAATAGCTAGTATTTTTATCATACTTTATGCTTTGCAAAGAACTTTATAGATATCATCACATTTGACCTTCACAAGAATCCTGGGAGCTAAGTGCTATTATCATCACCATTTTACAGATGAGGACACTGAGGCTGAGTGAGAGTCTCGATGATTTCCCTAGGGTCATAGAGCTCGTAAGTCCAGCATCATATCTATGAAGCTAACCAATGTCCCTTGAGAGCTTACGTCGTACTAAAGGGAAGTCACAAGATAGTAACATAAAGTATTTATTAAAGGGTTCCTATGTGTCAAACACCACTAAGCACCAGGTTTAATGAAAGCATACCAGTCTGTCCTTGTACTCAGAGAGCTGCATGCTCTCTCATGGAAGAAGACCTCCCAGAAGGCCGAGGGAGAAGGCAGGGAGGAAAGTGGACAGCAGTGGCCCGGTGGCCTGGCTGGAGACATCTGAGCAAGGCAAGGCCAAACCTCTGAGGGGTCAAGGGGTAGGATCCCATTTTCTTGTGATATCCAGACAGGGAGCCCAGGTAACTTAACACATAATTTATATACAAAGTAATCTGGTAGGCCACTGTAAGTGGAGCGGGGAATGATGGTGAGACTAGCCCCGGGTAAGAGGTGGCCCTGAAGCTGAGCCTGGAAGGGAGCAAGGTGGAGGTGAGGAGGGAGGGCACTCCAGGTCGGGGAACGGCTGGTGCACAGACAGAAGATGAAGTGTCCAGCATCAGGAGCAGCTGGGAAAGCAGAGTTCATGCAGGAGAATCCTGGGCGGTCAGCCGGGACAGATGGGCTGTGGCCAGACAGTGAGGTACTTTAAGGAGAGGCCAATCAATCTTCTTCAGCAGTGAGATGTTTTAGAAGTGGTTTGGCAGATGTATAGAGGGCAGATTAGAGACGGGGAGAGGCTGAAGGTGCGGAGATCAAGCAGGAGACAGCAGCAGCTGTCCAGACGAGGAGTGAGGATAGTCTGAAGAGGTCTGGTGGCCTTGGGAATGAAGGGATAGGGCTGAGCTGGTAGAGGGAGAATCAGCAAAAACCTTTCACATTCACAAAGCACAGGGGGCTATGCCCCTAGACATTGATGGGGACCATGGGCTACTTTCCTCAGTGACCACCCCCTGCCTGCCCCCAGGCCTCACCACTCAATTCAACTGTCCCAGGGCTCCTGGGGGAGAAATTTCTGCAAGCAGAAGGCTCTGGTTTTTTCCCAGGTAAAAATAACACTAATTATGTCTCTGTTAGTGGGACCAACCCTTTCCCGGCTCCAAAAATATCCAAAAGAGGTGCTTCCATACTGGAGGTCTGAAAGGTCAGTGGGGGTCCCCCTTTCTGGGATGCGGGCTTTGGGGCTCAAACTCTGGCTGATAACTTACTTCACGACACTTGCTGGGCATCACATCAGCCCAGTCCAGTCGGAGTTGATCCCTGGCTTTCCGAAAGCTATCGATGTAGGAAAACCAGCGAAAGCTACTTCGATCATACTCCATTTTGGAATGCCCGAGACTCCCCAGAAATGCCCCTGCTGCTCACCCGCCCCCAAATAAGGGCCTGCCATTCTGCTTCTCCATCCTTTTGCCCTCCACATCATGCTTCAATAATAGTGACCAGCATTAACCACCCTGCAAAATGCAGAAACTCAGCTAGGCCTCTCTCCACTGAAAGGCACTTGTTCCTCGGAGTCATTTTTAGCAAACCTGTCACCTAGAAAAACATAAGGGCCCAGGAATCCTTTATTCCGCTGCCAAAATCGTGCTCCGTATTTAGGGTAACATCTGTTTAACCTCTGGATGATCTGCCTCATGTGTTCTCATTCATGAGTGAACCATAAAACACTTTTGTTTTAAAATATATGCACCGAAAGCAAATGTCTTCGATATGGTATAAATCCCATTAGTGCACGTTTGAAGACAAGAGCCAGAACCATGTAAACAGAGAGATAAATGGGGGGCAACTAAAGCAAGGCACCCCCGGTTTATTTAAAAGCTGGGTGCCTAATGGGATACCTGATTCTTTGAGGGATTTGGGGGGGTACTCAGTAACTGAAAGGCAACCTGTCATAGTAGATCAAGGACTGATCATGGGGGTCCTTGCCGCTGGCATTGATGGCTATAGGATCCTGGACCAGTCATTTCCTTCTCAGTGGCCCTCTGGGCAACTCTCTAAGATTCTTAAAGATGGTGCCAATGGAGGCAGTTGTCACACTGGGGGTTGCCACAACATCAACATCCTGAGAAATGGAAGAGAAACAAAAGCCAGCTCACTCCACTGTGAGGTCTAAGTCATGTGGGTCTCACTATGGCCCTTGTGCTAAAAGGCAATAAAGAGATTAAAATGCCCAGCCCCCAGCTATTTGGAAACCAATGACTGCCTTTATGTAGGTTCACTCTAGAGGAGACAAAGGGGATTTCCCTAAGACCAATAAAGCATCCCTTGCTTTATTAATGGAAAATTTCTCTTTGGTTGGTTTACATTTTCTTCTCCTTTAGACCCCTGTCTTCTCTCACCCCTTGTTTAATTCAATTCTATTCTATTCATTATGCATTTTAAAGAACCTACTATGTGATAGAAGCAGGGAAACTAGGTGGCAGAATGTATAAAACACTGCAGCTTAGAATCAGGAAGACTCCTCTTCCTGAGTTCAAATCTAGCCTCAGATATTTACTAACTGTGTGACCCTGGGCAAGTCACTTAACCTCATTTTCTTCATCTATTTATAAAATGAGCTGGAGAAGAAAATGGCAAACCACTCCAGTATCTTTGCCATGAAAACCCCCAAAATGGAATCAGGAAGAGTCAGACATGACTGACATCACCGAACAACAACATGAAAAAGGAATTGTTTCACGCAATGAAATGCAATTAGTCAACCAATCAACAAATGCATCTCCTGCAATATATACCAAAATACTCATGAGAACCCACTTCCTGGAAGCAAAGAACCTGGAACAACAAAGCAGGTGTACATCAGAAGTCTGGGGGAGAAAATTATGGCATATAAATATAACAGAGCAATATTGTTCAGAAAGATGGGAAACATAAGGAATTCAGAGAGGCTTGGAAAGATTGGTTTGAACTGATGAGAGGGAAATAAGGAGAACCTAAGTTACAATTGTGGTTGTTGTTTAGTCATGTACAACTCTTTGTGATCCCATCTGGGGTTTTCTTGGCAAAGATACTGGAGTGGTTGGCCATTTTCTTCACCAGATCATTTTACAGATGAGGAAACTGAGGCAACCAGGGTTAAATGACTTACCCAGGGTCACAAAACTAGTAAGTATCTGAGGCTGGATTTGAACTCAGTAAGAGAAATCTTCCTGACTCCAGGCTTGGCACTCTATCCACAACACCACCTAGCTGCCCTGAGGGCATGGAGTCAGGAAATCTTAAATGCTCCCTAGCTTTGTGGTTACCTCTGAACCTCTCTCAGCCCTTTACTAGCTGTACTTGTCTAATCTCTAGGATTCCCTCACTCTCTAATCCTATTATCTTTGATTCTAAGAGGTCATTTATTCAACCCAAAGACCTCATTTTGGGGGAAAGAAGAGGGAAGGAAGGATCTTTAACCTTCACTTAAAAATGAAAATGGATTCTGTTTCTGTAGACTTTCAGGGTAGGAATTTCCACAGCTTCCTTATTCCAATGAATAAAATCCCTCATTCCCTCCACTAAGAAATGATCTTTTAGTTGGACTTTAAAACTCAACATGATTTCTTTTCTATTAATATTTAACTACTGCCTTTTGTTTTTATATCACTTTCATTTTCTAAAACTATACTTCCCTCTCCCCTCTCTCCTCACCCATTACCCAGTGAACCATCCATTAAGAACCATTAAGCAAAACCAATACGGCAGATACAGGACATGCAATATTGCCCACCCATAGCCTCTCACTTCTTCAATGAAAAGAGGGAGGAACATTCTCCTCATCTTTAGGATCGAACTTGTTCACTGTAAGTACACCATGTTTGGCTTCTCAATACAATTTCTCATCTAATACCTCCACCTAAAAACATCAGTGACTAAACATGTTTCTAGACTCACTACTTTCCTTTCCTCCAAAACCCGTGGAGTTTTCTTCTTCCCTAATTAAAACTTCATACCCTGACATTCTGTGATATGACTAATGTCTTCCAGTGGGAATAACTCTAACTCAAAAAGCCAAGTATCTCTCAATCTTAGCAAGAGATTACATTGAAGAAAAGATAGTGGAATCATTCATTCCATGGTTAACCAATCCAGCAACCATTTCTGGGGATGCCTCAGGGGTGCCCCCTTTACTCTGTGCTTCCAGTCATTTTGACCATGTACAAAGTGGGTCTTTAAAATACTGATCATGCTACTACTAAATATTTTTTTAAGAGCAGAACATTACTCTATCTGCCAGGATAGGGAGTTTTATTACTAGAACTATAAGTTCAGCAAGGAGAGCCAAGTTTGCTATTTTTCATGGATCAGATCCAGGTAACTCTTCCAAAAGAGAATAAAAAAAACAACCCACCAAAGAGGCAACCAGCATTTTTGTTTCCACACCTGCCTTCAAACATTAACCCTCAACTCCTAGGACAGATTCTTTTCGACTTAAAGCTGGATCTCGGAACATCGCAATGCGTTTTGGTTGATAGGGGTGATTGCTACTTTCCAAAAGTGGAGAGGGTACATTTCTTAGGATTATCACAGCCTATTTTTTGACCAACAATCTCTGTGCATTGTCATCTACCCTCCCACTACCTTGGTTCAGGCCCTCATCATTTCTTTCCTTCCTAAACTGGCATCCCAGATTCAAGTCTCTCCCTTCTCCTCCAAAAAGCTGCCAAGATGACCATCAAGGTCACTCTCCTCCTGAAAAACCCTCAGAGGCTCCCTATTACCTCTAAGGTAAAATACAAGCCTGTCATCTATCTACAGCCCTGCATAACTTGGCTTCTGTCTACCTTTCCAGATTTATTTCAATTCAGTCCCCTTCACTTATTCTTATGTTCTATAGCTAAACTGCCCTTCTAGTTACATACTGAACACAGCATTCCATGTCTGGTCTATGCCCCCAACCCTGGACTGCACTCCTTCCTAATCTCCACCTCCTACCATCTCCAGCTTCCTATAAGACTTTGCTCAGGTTACACCTTCCCCAAGAAGCCTATGCTGGATGGTGAGGACTCTTACCCTTCTCAAATTGCCCCATCTTTACTTACCAGTGTAAACGTCCAACAGAATGTATGCCCCATGAGGATGGGGACTGCACTGTCTTTATATTTTCAACAATTATTTCAAAGGCTTGCATGTAGTGGGTATTAAAATGTTCAGTGATTTAATTAAACTCTCTCATTTTTAACTTCCTGTCTGGGTTCATCAGCAGGGAGGTAGGAGGACCTAGATGGGCCTGCCCCTCACAACGCCTATTCTTGTAATCCTTGTGGATTATCAGTGGAAACTGGGGTGATTCTAAATCCTCGCCAAGGCCAAAAGTGAGGAAGGGGGGAAACAAACATGTTCACTCACCAATATGGAAGCCAGTCTTGAAGCAAAGCCAGTGCAGAAGAAGGAATCCCCAGCCCATAGCCCCATGACCAAGAATCAGAATCAAGAATTCAGAGGAGGAAGGGGCCCTTGAGGTCATCTAGTATGAACTTTATTTTACAGATGAGGAAAAACAAGGTGGGCAAAAGGAAATTGCCTTCACCAAGGCCACACTGACAGAAAATAACAGAACCAAGATTTGAACTCAGGTCCTAACTCCAAAGCCAGACTTCTTTCCACAGTATCAAGGCAACAGTATTGGTGAACTCTGAGAAACATTTGGTTGATTTTATTTATTTTATTTTTTTAAGCAATCGGGGTTAAGTAACTTGCTCAAGGTTACACAGCCAGTTATTTCTGGGTGTGGAGTATCTGAGCCCGGATTTGATCCAGGTCATCCTGACACTGGAGCTGGTGCTCTTACTCGCTGAGCCACCTGGCCGCCCCTGGTTGATTTTATTTTGTTTAAATATATGCAACAATATCCCTTTGCTTCCCTGCCCCATTCTAACTGGTCAAGATAAAATTTAGGAGGATTTCTATTAGATATTTATCCTCTCCCCTCACCTCCTCCACTTTATTTCATGTTCAGTGATTGGATTGATGATGTTTGTTATAAATGCTGTGTTTACAGTAATAATAATAATAATACACATAAAAAGAAAAAAAGGTTGATAATTATCTTGTTCTCTACCCTGTAAGAACTAACACAAAAGGTCACATAGAAAAACTCTGGCCAAGATCTGGATGGAATCATTCCCTTGAATGTTTGAAAGAAATGGGAAAACTAGAAAACCTCTACATCCCTGATGGTAGAGAAAAGCCTTCTTGAGTCTCACAGGAGAATCTGTTCCAAGAATTATTCAGTCACACACACGTGTACATACACATACACACACACACGTGCGCACGCACACACACACACACACACACACACACACTCATCCTCTACCCCTGGAATCCTGCCAGGGTCTCACTGGAGGCTGTTATCATTTGAGTTCCTGCCAGAGGCTCAACTTTGAGCTTCTTGGGAGGGCACTCTACCTTATACACCCAACTTTGCCCAGTGATGTGAGTTTTATGTTGGTGAACACTGAGTCTTTGCACAATTGGGATCATCCCTCTGGCCTCTGAGCACCCCTCAAACCTTCTCTTCTTCCTTCCCTCCAGAACCCTGGCTCACACATACTCACCGATCCTGTCCTACAGTCCAAATATCGCATAGGAAAAAGGAAAAAAGGAAAAACACGGAAAAGAAATCACACAAAAGGCAGCTCCTCCAAAAAAGCCTTCTGTGCCAAGAGTTTTTCCAAGTCACTTCTGAGAAAATAAGCTTCTCAGTAAAGCTGAGCAGAGTTTTCTATCCAAACCCAGTTAGAGAAGGGTCTCTGGCAGACCGAACCACGCACTAACTCCATATAGCCCTCAAAAGAGGAATGACAAGTAGATTGTGTTTTGAAATGCATTGTTGGGTGCAAGGGGAAGGACCGGAAGAAAAAAAACAAAAAGGAAGTAGGAGAAAGCATTGGAACAGCATTATAATATTTACCTCCCACGTGGGGGCTGCGGCCTGAATTCTGTAAGGATATGACAACGTTTTCCCTACACAATTACTCCCAATACTCAGTCCTCCCTGTTTCTTCCTTCCCTACCCCACAGGGTGTGAAATGCGATCAGGGCCACGGCTGCCATTACCAGCCAACGTGACTCAGGCCAAAAGAAGCAAAAATAAATAAATAAATAACTACTTAAAGCTTATTGCCTTAAAGAAATAACATCGTCCATGCCCACAAACCAACATTTATCACACATGGGGCTGTGCATTAGTTTGGTACAGCAGAAAGGGCTCTGGAGGCAGAGCTCTGGAATCAAAGGGTGTGGGTTCAAATCCTAACTACCTTATCACCTTAAGCAAGTCATTTAACCCCTTGGCTCATCCAGAGGTAAAATGGTAAGTCATGACTGTCCTGTGCTGCTTTCTTTATAATGAGTCACTCTGCCTGCTTGCTGGCCCTCCAGGTCCTGATTTCTAAAAGTAGGAGGTTGGACTGAATGGAAGGAAGGAAGGAAGGAAGGAAGGAAGGAAGGAAGGAAGGAAGAAGGGAGGGAGGAAGGAAAAGAAGGAAGAAGGAAAAGAAGGAAGGAAGGAGGGAGGGAGGAAGGAAAAGAAGGAAGGAAGAAAGAAAAGAAGGAAGGAAGGAGGGAGGGAGGAAGGAAAAGAAGGAAGGAAGAAAGAAAAGAAGGAAGGAAGGAAGGAAGGAAGGAAGGGGCATTTATGAAGCACCATATGCCAGGAACTGTGTTAAATGCTTTATAATTATCATCTCATTTAATCTTCACAACAACCTGGAAGGCAGGCACTATTATTTATCCCCAATTTATAGTTGGGGGATCTGAAGCAGATTAAGCAGACAAAGTGACTGGTCCAGGTTCACAAGGCTAGTAAGCATCTGGGGCTGGATGTGAACTCAGACCTTCCTGCCTCCAGGCCCAGTGTGTTTCCCAGCTGGCCTCAATCATCCATCTAGCTCTTGTTCTATGACATCATTACCATTCACTGGTCCATGCAGTTAAGATACTTGCAAACCGCATTTCCAAACAGAAATCCCCTTTATAGTCAAGGTCTTCAGACCTTCTTTCTCTCCATAAAACAGTCAAGGGCTCCCTTGCTTCCCACAAAACCTAGGTGACTTCCTCCTATGTTGAATTTTAGTTTTCAACATGACAGAAATGACAAGAGTCTGCGAATCAGGGCTCCCTGGAGAGGTTCCATCCCCTCCATACTCACACACGCTAAGGGAGAGGTCTAAGATACTGCCCTCAGAAAATAAATATGGAAGGGCCAGAACGGGGCCAGCACAGGGGAGCACACCCCTCTAAACTCCCATGGAAAAGTTACGAGAGGGGGTGGAAGTGGGGGAGGATGAGAGGGAAGAGGGGAGGGAGAAAGAAGTCCCCTATCTCACCAACTCCCCTGGAAAAAGGAATTCCATCCCCAAAGTTTGGCAGACCCACGAAAGAGGACTGGATTTCTAAGGAGGCATTTTCCAAAGAGGAGTTGTGGCCACCCTTGGACCTTTTATGAAGCCACCCCCCACTCCTAAATTTGTCTTACCTTATCTAGGATTGAAAATTCGAAGCTGGAGAACAGCCTGGAGACCACTAAGCGCAATTCTTTCATTTTACAGATGAGGAAAGTGAAGCTTAGAAAGGCTTAATGGATTATTTCTTCACTTATCCAGTGTCCAACAATTGACTGGTTCATTGTGATCACATATTTACAGATAAGGAAGCTGAGACTGATAGGTTAAGATGGGCCCAAGATTACAGAGTTAAAGATGAATCGGCTGTATCCAAGCTGTCTTATGGGGGCATCAGCATCATGCCATGGTGCACAGAGCTCTGGGCTTGGGCTCAAAAAGACCTGAGTTTCAAGCCAGTCTCAGACACTTACTAGCTGTGTGACCCCGGCACAATCACTTAACCACTGTCTGCCTCAACTTACTCAGCTGTAAAAAAGGGATATATAGGACCTACTCTCAAGGTTGCTGTTGCTGTTATGAGATCTAATGAGATAATATTTGTAAAGGACTCAGCACAATATCTAGTGTACAATAAATTATAAATAAAAATAAATTCTATTATTATTCTATTATTATATCGACCAGCTTAATAAAAGCTGGTTGGTGAATTGATTGGGTGGGAAAAGTGGCTGGTGGGCATGGGAGCCCAAGGGAGCAGAGCCAGGCTCACCCATCTAGGTGCAGTGGGCAGAGTCCCAGGCCTGGAGTCAGAAAGATTCATCTTCTTGAGTTCAAATCCAGCCTCAGACACTTACTAGCTGAGTGACCCTGGGCATGTCACTTCACCCTAATTACCTCCATTTCCTCATCTTTAAAATGAGTTCGAGAAAGAAATGCCAAACTGCTCTGGTATCTTTGCCAAGAAAACCTCAAATGGGGTCACCAAGAATCAGACATGACCGAAAAGGAACAAACGACAATAGCTGAAGAGAATTGTCACGCCATTCTGAAATGGAGAATATCCTGGAGCCCAGCAGTCATGAGTGTCCTATCAAGTATACACCCAGGATGCTTTTGGGAGGTCCTCACCAGGTACAGCCATACCTGAAGCTCTCCTATGGGCACCTGTGTTAACTTTCCTACATCTCCCACCTGTGTTAACTTCCTATCTCTCCTTACGTGCTGATCTCAGTTCCCATCAAAAGGCCATAGCAGACATGGTGACCACATAGCCATTTTGAAATGCCCCGGATATGTTCACAGTAAGGTCCCAAATGATTTCAATGAGACCAGGAAACCACAAGCTTCATGAAACATGGCATGTACATTTTAAACCCCATTGGCGTAAATGAATTATCTTACATTTACTATATATATTACATATATTACATACACACACACATATATTGCTTTTTGGAGGGGGGAGGGCAGGGAGATTGAGGTTAAGTGACTTGTCCAAGGTCACATGGCTAGTAAGTGTTAAGTGTCTGAGGTCACATTTAAAGTCAGGTCCTCCTGACTCCCTAACCACCCCATGTCTAAATTTTTTAGATACTTCTATGAGAGTAAGCTTCCCAGGAGGTCCTCAGTTCAAATCTCTCTTCTGACACATACTGGCTTTGTGACTGTGATCACTTAAACTCAGTGCGCTAAGCAAATCTTGGAGGCTGGAAGTTACAGAGAAGGTGGTGACCTGTACATAAACTGTTGACCCACAGTTTGAGATCCTTCCAAGTAAGAGGATATATATTAGCAGATGATGAAGAAATTTACTCCAGTGAGTTAAATGACACACAGATGCCTGGTAGAGTTCTTTCAATACAGAAGGGTCAGTGATTCCTTCCTCTAAAATATGGTCCCTGATGGACCCTGACTCATCCAAGGATGAGGTCCCTAGGCATTAAGACTCTTAAGAACAAGCCACTAAAACCACTAGATAAGTGTCCTCCAAAATAACAATGTATGGTGCCAAAATAACACAAGGGACCCTGAGTCATCAGCCCATCGGAGACATAGAAAACAACCAATCTCAAAATGCTCAGTCATGAACTTTGCTTTCCAAAGGAAACTTACACAGTAAAAACACTGATCTGTCAAAACCCAAATCAGAGCATCGGACACCTTGGATTTTTATGGGGATTGGCTCCTGATTAAGTAGAAAGCAATACTGGTTTGCCAGGTCTTTGGTCCTTATGCTCAGATATCTTCTCTGGGTTCCCCTTCAAAAGGTTTTTTGTTTGTGTGTGTGTGGGGGGGGAGTCATTCTAACTCTCCACAAATTTCATGTTCTAACAATAGTCTTTCTGATGATGGTAACGGGAAGTTAAAATGGAAGGGGCAGAGGGGAGACAGGACAGAAAGAAGATAAATGTGACCATCCCAGATGGGACATCTAATTAAAGACTTACAGAAATGCCTCACAGTGGCATAAAAGGTTCTTGAAAAGCGCACCCAGGGA
Organism: Petaurus breviceps papuanus; assembly: GCF_028583685.1. Classification (NCBI taxonomy): domain Eukaryota; kingdom Metazoa; phylum Chordata; class Mammalia; order Diprotodontia; family Petauridae; genus Petaurus; species Petaurus breviceps. Next base: position 33,206,200 of record NW_027185850.1, on the reverse strand, counting down.
GCACTGTCTCTGCGAAAGCCTGGAAAATAAGCATCTGAGGACCAACCCAGCCAGTCATTGGGTGATTTTTTTTTTTGAACTGTGGAAAGTTGCTAGATTAGGAGTTAGAGGACCAGTGCATAGGAACCAATACAAAGGGAGGTCACCAAAGCCAGAAAAGCCAAAGTCCAAGTAACGTAAATGAAAAGAACAAAAAAAAGCAGCTGAATGTCGTGCGATTATGATGATCAAACTTGGACTGAAAGAGATAAGAGAACATACTTCCCCTGCTTTGCAGGGACCAAGTATTTGGTTGAGGACAATAATACGCTGGCTAATTTGGCTGACAAATTGATTAGTTTTGGTAAAATCTTATTCCTCCCTTTCTTTTTTCCATTGGTTATAAGAGACAGCTTTTGGGAAAGAAAAGGAGGAGAGATACTTGGGGAAATAGAGGCAATATAAAAACAAGTGTTAACACTAGTCCTTACTTTATAGGCTTATTATGAGGAGCAAATGGGATAGTGTTTTGAGACTCAGTAAGAACTATCAAAAAGTGATGGACATGGCAGGGTTTGACTAGCTGATCTCTGAGGTCTCTTCTGCCTTAATCAATCAATAAACATTGATTAAGTGCCTACTATGTGCAAGACACTATACTAAGTTTCTGACTCCATGATTCTGTGTGACCCAGGGCAAGTGACTTAATCTCTCTTGGTCTCAACTCATCTAGAAAGTTAAGAGGGTTGACATGGGTAATAATTAATTTAAAATAGCTAGCATTTATAAAAAGAACTTTCAGGTTTATAAGGTGCTTTACAAAGATGGTTTCTGAGGTCGCTTCCAACTCTAGACAGAAGATTTTATGATACCATATGACCCTGGACTAGTCACTTATCCCCTGTGGTTCTCCATTTCCTTATCTATAAAATGGATGGGTGGGAATAGATGGCCCCTAGAGTGTCTGCCATCACTAGGTCTATGATTCTATAATAATGCTGATGAGCTGCAAAACCCATAGACCTGAACCTCTACATAAACCACCATGCAGACCTCGCTGCATGTTTTAAATAAAAACAGGTATACTTGTTTTAAATTATTTCTAAACCCAGAAAGTAAAATGATTGCCAAAAGGAAGAAGAAATCCAAGAGGAATAAATCATTTCCAGGCTTCTAACTGACAAACAACAGAGGGCACCCACAGAAAGAGTTCCTCTCCTCTCCCTAACTCAACCAGCTTCCCCCCAACCCGTCATGAGGAAACTCACCAATAGCCTGTGAAGCTATTCTTAGCACAGTTTTGGAAACCAGAACCTCACTGGCCTATTACTTGGCCTGGTATATAAGCTTACTCTTTAGCCACTGCTGCTGGTGCTGGCTTTCTAGGTCCCCTCCGCCACTCACACTCATCCTTGCCCAGCCCTTGGTGCACATCTGGGGCCATTTAACAACTGATTGGAAATTTAGCCTTCTGATTTCCCGTTAAATACAAGGCACAGGAAAACACACAGCACTTGCTTTACAGTCTTGTCAGTCATCCAAGCTCCAGTGCAGCCCATAGAATTGCCTGTGGTTCCATGGCAGAGACCCAGAAATGTTTGGACCATATTTTTTTTTTTAAAGGCAACAGAATAAACTAGATTTTGGCATCCCTGGCCTCCTCAAACTCCTCCACCCCTCGCACTCCCTTTCTTAGAAATGCATAAATAGCTTTTAATTGCCAGGCTCATTCCTGGTATTAATTTTGTTTTTTTTTTTCACACAGTCTCAGAGTTTAGGACTTTTGAGGGCATATTGTCTAACCTCATTAGGATAAGATTTTGGTTTGTTTCTAACATAAAGCCAAGAGCACAGAAATGGAGTTCAGCACTTTATTCATACTATATTAACTCAATATTTCTTTGAACTTTGCTGAACGGGGTCTTGTCTCTGGCAGCTTAACATAACCATTGCCAGTTTCTACTTTCGTTTGCCTTAATGGATCATAATCTCACAGCATCAAAAAACTTAGTTTTATCTAGTGATGTATTCATCCAGTGATTCTTCACTTTGTTCTAACCATAAACATTTTTAAAAAGTATTATACTAACTGAATTTCAACATAATTGGTTTCTTTAATAATCCTCTGAATTTTACTTGATGCTTTTAAAAACCTGATTTTGCGAAGGGGCCCATAGGTTTCACCAGATTGCCAAAGAAGTCCATTGCACAAAAAAGGTTCAGGGCACCTAATTAGTTCATTCTGATCCCTTCACAGATGAAGACACTGAGGCACCTAATACTACATGAGGAGTTCATGGCCAAGCCATAGCTAGACCTTCAGGTCTTCTGCTTCCTCATCCAATCTGCTTAATGAAAAGCCTGAGGAATCCCAGGGAAAAGAAATTATTTTCACAGGCTTCAATGATTAATTGCTAGAAAAGGACATACAAAGTCAGGAATCCAAAAGTGACAGCCAGAAGATGTTCCTGCTCCCTAATCGACATGTTTACCTACTTAACCTTCAGTATCATCTTTTTCTCTTTGCAGACATCATGATGCAGAGGATAGAAGGCGAGGTCAGTCTCTAAACAAGGAAGACTAAAGCTCATCCCACCTCTGACCCAGACTAGCTGTGTGTCCCCAAACAAGTCAACAACCTCTCAGGGTCCCAGGTCACTTTTTAATACTTTAAGTTTTAGTTTTTAAAGTTTTAAAACTTTAAGTTGCCTATCTATATCAATGAAGAGGGTTTCTATGCCAGGAGTTCCCTAAATTGATCCACTGATGAAATCTCTGTTCTAAACACTATCCCCTCAACCCAGTCAAAAAGTGTACATAGGTCAATTAAACTCTCCTAATCTAGAGACCTGCTCCAAAATCAGAAGATAAGTGTCATCAAAGGCCTCTTCAGAATTTCTTGCTGGTCCAAGGAACCCAATTGTGCAGTTTCCAGGGGCCAACTGAGCTTAAGTTGGATCTTCCTTTGCAAACACAGAATGCTAGTGGAAAAGCCAAAGATAGAAAACCTGTTCATCATGGGCATGCCCCTAAAGCCTGAAACAATGAGAGACGGTTTAAAAAGAAACATAAGAAAGAAAAGTCAATTAAATAAAAAAAAATAACATCGGAAAGATTGGTCAAAGATTTGCTACTGATAGGTTTAAATTGCACCCTTTTCACAAATGTTGGGGTTCCCAGTCTTGGTTATCTCTTTCAGTGGGTCTCCTTCATTTCCCCTGGACCAAAAGGGTTGGGTTTTTTGTTTTTGTTTTTGTTTTTGAGTTCTTTGCTAGAATGGTTTGTTATGACCAGGCAGGCTAAATATAGCCATTTGAAAGCCAGGCCATTCCCAGGCGGTGAGATCCACCTCAAGAGAATTCTAATTCTTCCACTAGATTCAGCTTGGCGCAGCAGATAGGACACTGGATTCTGAATCAAGAGAAGCTGAGTTCAAACTCCACCTTGGAAACTTACTAGTAACGTGACTCAGGACTTTCTGTGCCTCAGTTTCCTAATCTGTAAAACCAGGGGTTTGGATTCAGTGATCTGTAAGGTCCTCTTCTACCTCTAAACTGAGGATTGATCCTATGACCCTACATTCTAGCAGCTTTGATAAACACGTTCCACACGGACTTGGAGTCAGAAAGTCCAGGCTCAGACCCCACCTCAGACATTTACTAGCTAAGTGACTAGGCAAATCACTTATCCTTTATGAGCCTCAGTTTTCTGACCTTCACAGTGGGGATGATAACAGCACCTACTCACAGGGCTATAGTAAAAGTATATAAGTATCTAAAGGGCTCAGCAAACTTAAAACACCATCCAGCTGTAGAACTTAGGAGGAAAGCCCAGTATTTGCTTTCCTAGCGTCTTTAACGGCTTCCAGTCCAGGTCAGAATATTGAATTTAGAGCTGGATGAGACCTCAGCAGCCAACAGTTTCTTACATAACTTTTCCGAATGATTTTTTAACTTGGTATTTTCAAAATAACCCAACTTAGGTCTTTAAGAAGGGGAGGGTGGGGTTTGGTTCCCTGACTCCATCAGGTGATGAAATTTTTAACTCTCCAATCTATAAATCACTTCTAAGTTTGCCTCCTGTCCCTTTATTTTGTGGTGTGTGTGTGTGTGTGTGTGTGTGTGTGTGTTTCATATACAAAAAGTCCACAACTGGAAACTCTGCCCAAAACTCCTACCATCAATCTTCAGGCTGCTACTGCTTCCTAGGTAACCAGTATAACTGGATAAATGAATAGCACATGGCAGAAAGAAACAAAATTCCACCTCTCTCTGCCCCACATGCTCCTTCTTCCCCATATTTTGGAAAAGTGAAAAGCATTTCCAAGATTTAGCAGAAGAGAAATACTATAGAGTGTTTGTGTGTATGTGCGCGCGCACGCGTGTGTGAGGGAGAGAAGGAAGAAGAAGAAGAAGAAAAAGAAGAAAGAGAGAAAAATCCCTAAAAGGAATGATAGTATGGTATATGATTTTAGTTCTCCTTTGGGTCTATAAAACTTATCCGAAGATTTCACCCTTTATGAGTCGTGAGAACACCAAACACAAGTCTTCCCTCCATTAATAAGTCCCTCACACCTCATTTTTAAAGGTTTCCTTTTTGAAGTTTGGAAGTAAAAATTGGAGAGTCCATTTTTTTTTCATCTATCTAAGTAAAACATGAATCTACTCAGAAAGAGAAGATGTCATTACAGACCAAAACAGTCTCCTTAAAGCATTCACTATGGTCCCAAGGGCAGAGCCAGAAACAATGGTTAGCTATTGAAATGAGTCAAACAGAGACAACAAGGATGGAAAGACCTTCTAACAATCAGAGCTATCTAAAGATAGAATGGGTTGCTTTGAGAGGGGGTGGGCTGCCCTCCTCGGAGGTTTGGAGAGGTTGGATAGCCACTTGCTGAGTGTGGGGTAGTAGAGATTCCTTTCAGGTATGGGTTGGACAACATGGTCCTTTCCAACTCTCAAAGTCTATGTTTCTGTGATTTATCCGCTCCTCAATCCACACCTCAATAAGACATTTCAGGGTGCAGAGGAATGGGGGAAGGAAATACCAAAGACAGAAAAATCAAGTTCTCTGTCCTCTTTTTCTCTGTACCACTCATTAAATAATCTTGAGTAAGTCTGTACCTCAATCTTCATCTCTTCTATGGGTCTCCTGAGGTCTCCAAGCAAAATAAATACATTTAATGAGTAGGGCCATAAATCCATAGATCGATAGCCAGAAAGGACCCCAGAGGCCTTCGAGTCCAAACCCCTCAACTTACAATTGAGGAAACAGTCAGCAAGATTAAATGATGTGCCCAAAGTCACACTGAATGATGTGCCCAAAGGTAATAACAACACTATTAAACTTGGATCTGAAGAATATGGCCCGAGTTATACACACACACATATACACACATATGTATATATGTGTGTATATATGTATGTGTAATACATATATACATGGCAGGATTCCTTGGGTCCTACTGTCACAAAAAAAATATTCGATGTTATTTCAAATTGACACTGATTTCTGAAAGAGGAGAAGGATGGCTCTATCAAAAAAAAGACAACAAGACCAAGTTTGAGAAGTCTTACCTCACTCACTATCTGCAGATCTGAGACCCAGAATGGGAAACAGATGTTCCAGTATCTTTTACTGGCAACAAAGAAATAAGAAAATAAAATGGAAGGAAATGGTTGTCCTTAAGTTTCCTTAAGGGAGTCTGAAAACAGATATAGGCATCAGGTGTCTTAGAATTTTAAAGCTCCATTCTGATCACAAAGGCTCCCTTATGGTGGTTTCATGGAAAAAGCACTGTATTTGGAGATAGAGGATGTAGGTTCAAATGCTGTGATATCTGTGTGTGTGACGGTGGTCAAGTTAACCAACCTCCCTGAGCCTCAGTTTCCTCATCTATCAAATGAAGGTGTTGAACTAGATGACACCTGAAGTTCCTTCCAGATCTAAATTAATCTACTCTTAGATTATCGCTTATAAGTCTTTCAAGGTCCAATGATGGACCTTGTCATCCAAGGGCCAGCCTAGGTAGGTTCAGGCAAGTCAACACCAGGTTGGCAAAGGATAAAGAATTTTTTGGCCAGCATGATTTTCAAGGAACATTTGTTGAATTAAGGCAGGAATACAGAGACAGTATCACATCAATGGATAGTGGAAGGGGTCCCCACACCAAAAAGTGACAGATTCTCAATATGCTGAAATATTATCGTCCTCCAGAGAATTCCAAAGAAATGGGTGTGAGAGTTGCTACGAGTCAAATCCCATGATGACAGCGGTATGGACCATACCTTTCTAAAGTAATTGAGATGTGGTCAAAGGGAGATGTCTCAGCACCATGTAAGCCCTACACTTTACAAATTAATATGAAGCAGCCAATGGTTAACTATAACAAACATTATTTATTGCTGCGGTCTTTAGTTTTGCTCCATAGAAACTGATTTGGAAAAAGAACTCTAGCGACCTTGAACAAGTTGGCTGCAGTTTGCAGATTTGTAAAATGCCTGGACTAGAGGACAGATCTCTAATATCCCTTCTGGTTCTAAATTCAATGATCTCTAAGAAAGGGAAAAGAACCCATATGTGCAAAAATATTTATAGCAGCCCTTTTTGTGATGGCAAAACATTGGAATCTGAGGGGATGAGCAGGTTGATGTCAGAAAAACCTGCAAAGACTTATACGAACTGATACAAAGTGAAATGAGCAGAACCAGGAAAACATCGCACACAGTATCAGCAACAGTGTGTGATGATCAACTATGAAAGACTCAGCTCTTCTCAGCAACACGATGACCCAAGGCAAGTACAAAGGACTCATGTTATCCACATCCAAATAAAGAAGTGATCGACGCTGAATGCAGATCAAAGCACATTTTTATCACTTACTTTATTCTTTCTTGAGATGTCTTTTTTTTTCTTTTGATCTGTTTCTTCTTTCACAAATGTGACTAATATGGAAATGTTTTACATGATAATACATGTATAACCTATATCAAATTGCCTACCATTTTCAGAAGGGGGAGTGGAGGGAGGGAGAAAAGTTTATAATTCAAAATCTTATAAAAATGAATGTTAAAAATTGTCTTGATATATTATGGGGAAAAAGATAAAATACTATTAAAAATAAACTCAATGGTCTCTTGATTTCTTCAATTATCATTTTAGATAAAGGGCTTATTAGTGCCATTTTCTATCTCAATTTAAAGTTTATTAAGTATATACTGGGGCAGCTAGGTGACTCCATGAATAGAGCGTAGGGCCTGGAGTCAAGAAGACCTGAGTTCAAATTCAGCTTTGGACATTTCCTAGCTATGTGACCCTGAGCAAGTCACTTAACCTCTGTCTTCCTCAGTTTCCTCAACTTCACCTATCTCACACAGTTGTTGTAAGATAGTAAATATGCCAGTTCTTGGCTATAACAGGCACAACAGAAATGCTTATCCCCTTCCCTTCACAATCTATGACAAGGTCACGTCCCTTTGGCCATAACCCTATACATGAATCCAAAGACAAGAACAGATATCAGGCTGTTACTCATCATCACAGGATCACAGATTTGGGGTGAAAGTCAATTCAGAGACTTTGAGAAGATGAAAAATTTGCCCAGGGTCACAGAGCTAAAAGTATCTAGGGCAGAATTCGAACTTAGATCTTCCTAACTATTTATCCACCAAGCCATCTAGCTGCTACAGTAAGTCAGTCTTCCCAATCTGAGGTAGACCCTTCTCTAGATAGTTTAAGATTTATAATCTATGGCAGTCAATACTGGCTTATTGCTCTACCACCACAGCAGCACCATGGCCGTCCAGCTGGCAGTCTTCCTTCTCACTACGTGACCAGTCCACCTCTGTTTATGATCAGACATTTTCTTGCATTTCCCAGTAACAGATTGTCTGTCATCTGAGGCCAGTACTTGCTAGATGTCCAGAAACTAATCACAAGCAGTTAGCCACTAACAACTAAAAATATTCAAACTTTCAAAGATTATATTATTTTACTTTTTTTTTTCAGCTAGTGTACTCTAAGGTCAGGAGGACCTAAGTTCAAATTTGGCCTCAGAAACTTACTAGCTGTGTGACCCTGGGTAAGTCACTTAATTCTTATTGCCTTGGTTTCCTCATCGGTAAAACGAGCCAGAGAAGGAAATGGTAAATCATCCCAGTATATTTGCCAAGAAAACCCCAAATGGGGTCACAAAGTTAGCCACGACTAACTGAATAAACAACCCCCTACAGCTCTATCACAAAACTGTGGGTTTTTTTTCATTAAACAAATATTAAGTCAGAGAAATCCAATTCTACTGAAAGCACCATTTAGTTTGGTAAATGCTCCGAGAAGGAAGTTAGAAAGCAGAAAGACATGACGGAAAAAACTCTGCCTTTGGAGTCTGGGGGCCCAGAACCACTCTGTGCCACTGATGCTTACCACCTGTGTAACCTCAGGAAAGTCCCTCCCTCTGCAGCCCCTTCCTGCCCTCCATTTATGAACTTCCCCTCCCAGACTCTATTTACCCATCTGTAAGATGAGGGGACTGAACTCTGAGTTACTGGTTTCCAGTTTTAGATCTAGGATCCTAAGTAAATACAACCCTGAAACAAGAAGAGAGAAAGACAGTGGTGGAACGGACCTCTAGACTAACGTGGACCTGGAAAAGAATTCAGCCCCTGCTTGAGGGTCTCACTGCCTCTCAAAGCAGCCCACTCCGCATCTGGACAGCTCAGATGGTTGGAAAGTTCTTCATGTTGAGCCTAAAACTATGTCTCTGCACCTTCTGGCCATCATCCATAACACCAGGACAATTCTGTCTAATGGTGGAGTGACTGAATCGGTTCTGCTTGACTCCAAAGCAAAGACATGGGAGTCGTGTATAGAAGTTGCTTTGTTGTTCAGTCGTTTCGGTCGTGTTTAACCCTCTGCAACCCCATTTGGTGTTTTCTTGGTAAGGATACTAGGGTGGTGTGTCATTTCCTCCTTCATCTCATTTTAAAGAAGAGGCACACAGGGTTAAGTGACTTGCCCAGGGTCACACAGCTAGTAATATCTGAGGCTGTATTTGAACTCCCAAAGATGAGTCTTCCTGACTCCAGGCCTGGCACTCTACCCGCCGTGCCACCTAACTGCCCCCAGAAGATGCCCAATGTCAGGAATGATGTTTTAGCAATGGACAGGTAGAAGGTGGTGGGTTCTCCCTTCAAACAGAGGCTGGCTGAGCACTCACTCATTGGGTGTGGAGATTATCTTGGACCGGATGACCAATGATGTCACTTGCAATTCTGAAAATCTATTATTTACATGACTCTTACTTTTAATATGGCTCCTTTAGACATGGACATACACGAATTTGGGCATCACCGAGCTGTTTATAATTAAAAATACAATTCTACTTTCCCAACAGAACTACAACGTTAGGATAAAATGAACCATGCAGAAATTTAGCTGACATCAGACATTCTTGAGCCAACATACTTTTACTGAAAATAGAGGTCAACCCAACGGATCCAGGCTCCGACTTTATCCTCTTGCAACATAAATTTTCCCTGGACCATGAAAATGTGGAGTATTGCCTAGGATTTTGGAAGTAAGGGTTGTGTGTGTGTGTGTGTGTGTGTGTGTGCGCGCACACACACACTTGTTGTCATGAGCCTCCCGACCACATACAGTGAGTATATAACAGTAATTAGAAGGAGCAGCCATTCTAATTACTAAATGATTACTGGCCCCCTTGCAGTTTTACAAGGGGGAACTTTTTAGCCACAGGTTTAATTAAAGCTCTTTCTTAACTGGTAAATCTTTGAGATTTTTCAAAACTGAACTTCATCTATACATGGAAGGTAATATACTCTGAATTATTTTCAGTCTCCTACTGCCAGTTTTATGGGAGATCCCAAAGGCAGAAATACTCAGAGCTCAGACCTCCACTTGTCCCAGATGCCTTATGTTCCATCCCACGTAGGAGGGGCCAAAATTTGAAAGCTTAGGGCTCCAGGTTGAGGTCCTAACAGCTAACAATATGAACATGTATCTCCATGAAGAGAAACTGTGAGCTATCAGTGCAAAGCGGCTATCCTGCTCATCATCAGACATGATATCATACCCCAAAAATTTCATCTAAACAACGCGTCTAATTCAGGACAACCAGCAAACTTGGATGTGCTGGCAAATGAACAGGCCATGATTTACAAACAGTAGGTAATGTTTGGATCTCTCCACAGATGCAGTGTTCCTACAAAACAGAAATGACTTCACTGGGGTGCTGCCTGTGGCAAAGGCTGGAGGAATCCTTCTATCAGAAAGAAGGCCTGTCTTCTAGACAAAATAAGATAGTCTCATGCGTGTTTATTTTGTGGTCCCAGACCACACATCAAGGGGCTATTTACAATGTTTATAATGCTCTTGGTGCCACGAGGGCAGACCAAGGGCTGAAATCAAAGCTTGGGCCACACAAGTGTTTCTGATGGCTTGGCCTGCTGGGGTTCATTAGCCATCAGTTTCACTGAAACTACATACAGACACTTTCTCCAATGGCCTGGCGAGGCTTCCTAACACCTTACAGGAATGTACACCCGAAATGTGACTTTCTACTAATATCTTTTGGGGAAAATAGGGGTGGAGGTGGAATTGCTTCATAAAAGAAAGTTACACACTCTCAAGTACAGAAGATTTAAGGGCAGAAGAAACCCCAGGGATTGTTTGGTTCATTCAGCCCCTCATTTTACAGTTGAGGAAACTGAGACTTGTCCAAGGATAGGGAATGGACCTGGGATTTTATTTGTAGTGGATTTTTTTGGCTCCACCAGAACATTTTCTCTTCCTAAAATACTGGTGTCAAAGTCAAATAGAAACTTTGCCCTATGCTCCTGCATACTGAGATTTTTATTGTTGTTGCTAGAAAACTACAAATTAACATTATCTATCTTCTACTATTGGAAAAGGAAATGGCAAACCAGCATCTCTGCAAAGAAAACCTCACATGGCTTTGCAGAGTTGGCCATAACTAGAAAACAATTTAACAACCATATACTGTACTATACTTTTGTTTATGTTATTAAACATTTTCCAATTATATTCAAATCTAGTTCTGGCATCTGGTGGACTGTGAGTTTGACACCAGTGGCCTAAGTTTATAAGTGACTTGCCCAGGATCACACAGACAGTATATGTCAGAACTGGAACTCAAACCCAGATCTTCCTGGTCCTAAGGACAGTTCTCTCTCTACTGCACCACACTGCCCTTCTCTTGCTTAAGGATCCCAAGATCCAAGCCAGCTTAGATCACAGAAACACAGATTTGGGAGCAGGAAAGGGATCTCCAGGCATTTTATGAGAAAACTGAGATCCAGAGCTAGTAAGTGGAAGAAATTAGGATCTGAACTCAGATCCTCAGACTTCATATCCAGTGCTCACTTCACTAAAGTAGTAGGGAAGATCACTTCACTCAATTGTTAGTTTCAGAGGGTAACAATAAACACTTACAAAGAAAAGCCTGGGGATGCCAGGAGCCAGCCTCTCCGTCTTTAACTTCCAGACCAGAGGCCGAGGGGAGTTAAGCAGGAACACAATAGATTTCTGATGAATGTGCACTGATGAGATGGGTTTCAGGTGCAGGGTGATCTACAAAAGACCAAAAAGAGAAGAAACATTAGAATTGGGGCATTTTATTCTAACTCCCTCAGGGTGGCGTCTGGAACCCTGATTCCATCCAGCACAGTTAAGAAGACCGTTCCCATACCTTAGGTCAGATTCTGCAATCTGATTGCCTCATCCAAATCAGTGGGTGAGCCTGACCCCAAGCCCCGTAACCAAGCAGAACAGAGACAGGGAACAAATGCAGAACTGGGCCAAGGCAAAGAAAAGCTGTCTTCCCTGAACTGCCTTTGCCGGAGGTCAAATGACTAAACTGAAAATCAGAGAACAGAAGAAAGCACTGTGGAGCATAACTGGCCCTTGGATCACTGCAGAGAACCTTCCTTTTCTCCCTCGCAGGTAAGCTTCCGCTCCTTCAATAATAAGCAACATCTTGCCAAAGAAAACTGAGAGAAGACAGGAAAGCGGAAAAAAATATCGGCCCCATCTTGCATCTCCCCAATTGTTGGTTTTTAGGGGTTTTCCCAAAAACTAAGGCCCAAAGGACACAGGAACAAAAAAAAATGGATTGTGCCAGGCCTTTGGGAAAAACAGGAAAGAAACAGATGAGCCTGGGCAGGAAATCTCAGCCCTATTTTCATAAATGCCAAAGAACAATCATTCCCAACCTCAGAAAGCGGCCCTTAGGCATCTGTGAACTGTGACAAGCTCTCCCTACCTGTGGCACAGGCCCACCAGACCCCACCTTCCAGAGAACACCTCCACCCTCCCATCTAAGGTCGGGCTGTCCCAATAGGTGTATGGGTGTGTGGAAACTCACCTAAAGCAACCCCAGATCAAAATAATATTACCATAATAACTAACATTTATATAGCACTTTAAGATTTCCAAAGCTTTTTTATAAGAATCATCTCATCTAAGCCTCAAAGGGACCCTGGAAGACAGATATTATCATTATGCTCATTTTGCAGATTAGGAAACTCGGGCCACAAGAAGTTCAGGGGCAGTCACAAAGCTAGTGAGCATCTAGGGCAAAGCTGGGTCTTCCTGACCCCACATCTTCAGGGTAGCAAGGAGGCACAGTTGATAGAGCACTGGGCCTGGAGTGAGGAAGACTCCCCTCCTGAGTTCAAATCTGGCCTCAGACACTTAGTAGCTGTGTGACTGTGGGCAAGTCACTTAACCCTGTTTATCTCAGTTTATTCATCTATAAAATGATCTAGAGAAGGAAATGATACATCACTTCAGGATCTTGGCTCCTAATTAGTCTCACTGCTTACAGGCTCTTCTTCTCTCCAGTCTCTCTTCAACATTGGGAGGTTGCTTTAAAATAATCTTCCTAAAGTATGGATCTCACTGTGTCACTGCCCTGCTCAAAATCCTTCCCTGGATCCCCACAGCTGATCAGGTAAAACACAGCCCATCTTGGGATGGGCTTCCATGCATCTGCCCACACCTGGAAAGCTCTCTCTCCTTCTCTCTGTTTCTAAGAATCTCTCCATTCTTTCAGGGCTCAGTTCTGGTGCCACCTCAGGAGGGCAGCCTTCCCTGAAACCCCCAACAGTCATCAGTGCCTTCTCTCTCCTCAAATTACGATCCTTCTATCTCTAGGAGCTTATTCTACTGCCCTAACAGAGACGGACTGTTTTGTTGAACTGGGGTATCCTGAAAACCACCAGCTTTGAGGAATGACCAGGAGAAGACGTTGAATCCCCAGAGTGGCAGAGATTTCAAGGGGAGGGGTAAATGAGCAGTGGGATCCTTCTGCTGGAAAATACCTAACTGAATGAAAACAAGGCAGACGCACATTTGTCTCAAACTCTTGGTCAGGGTTATTAATTATTCTAATAATATTATGCACGAGATCTAATAATAATTTTTATTGTTCAGTTGTTTCTGTCGTGTCTGACTGTCCATGACCCTATTTGGGGTTTTGGAGGCAAAGATACTGGAGTGGTTTACCCTTTCCTTCTCTAGCTCATTTTACAGATAAGGAAACTGAGGCAAACAGGGTTGAGTGACTTGCCCAGGGTCACACAGCTAGTACGTGTCAGAAGCCAGATTTTAACTCAGGTCTTTTTGACTCCAGACCCAGTGCTCTATCTACTGTACCACCTTGCTGCCTAGTAGTATAAAAATAATATTAATAATATCCTAATAATAATAAAATTCTAATTCCAAACTCAGGTCAAGAGTTCCTGAAACTAGACTGATGAGATTTGAAATAGCAAATGCCTTTATATCAATTTTCTGTATATCAAGGTACATTTCACATATAATCAAATCGAAATATTTTTCTAATGGCCTTCTCTACCATGCCCATCATACTTAACATCTGGGTGGTGCAGCAGACAAAGTAATGGACTTGGAGGTAGGAAGACCTGAAGTCCCTCCATCCTGACACTTACTAGCTGTATGACCCTGGGCAAGTCACTTAACTTCTGTCAAATCTCTGTTTCTACATCCGCAAAATGGGAATAATAGCAACTACCTCCTGGTATTGTTGTGAGGATAAAATGATACCTGTAAAGCACTTCGTAAACACCCTATAAATTCTAGCTATTATTATTATCATCGGACCAGCTTCTATTAGAGATAGTGTTGCTGCCTCCTAAGCTCTGGAATGAAGATTGACTAGGACCAGCTGCTGTTTAAGACAGACCCTGAGAAAATGTGATAAATGCCAGAAAAACACACTGTAGAATAAATACTATTTTAAAATATTCCCCTTCGGTCCCTGGGGAAGTTCATCCACTTAGCTTTGGAACTCCCACCACGAAGCTGACAGATGTTGATTTTTGACCAACTTCTATCTTACCTAGCCAGCCCCCAGCCATAGACGGGGCTTCAAAGCACACCCAGCCATCCACCCAGGCCTTGTTGACTTCTACCTTGCTACCCTGACCACCCACACCATTCCCCTCCTCACACCTCTTCTCCTGGGCACAGTAATCAAGCCACTTCTACCAGTGCTTCTGGAATGGTCATACCAATGGTCTACTCACCGCCTCCGGGACTCCCCAGACCCCTGTGACCATGCTCCCATCTGAGTCTCCCACCCCACAGGGGCAACCTCTTATTTTCTGTATGTATCCCCAGTGCCTAGGCTGAATGCTGGGCACACATTAAACAGTTTTTTCATGAGTTCATTCATTCATCTGTACTGTCTGGCTCTGGCATGTATCATGGTGGATAGAGCGTCAGCTGTGGAGCCAGCAAGACCTGAGTTCAAGTCCTATGTCTGATATGTACTAGTTATGTGATGGTAGGCAAATTGAGCGAGTCACTTAAGGTCATGGTACTCTGAGGAAATTTCTAAGAATTTAAGTTGAAGAAAAAGTGCTGATCTTTACTGGGAGAGGGACTTTCCTCCCCAGGAAGTTCATCTTACCCATGAAATCAAAAGTCCAGACCCTAATCCTATCTATCAGTGCCTGGTTCCACAGAAGCTACTTATGCTTATTGGCTGATTAAATAACCCCATTCTCGTATTTCTTTTTTATTTTGTGATACAAGAGATGGTCCAATGGGTACAAGAGGAAAGAAGGAGGTCATATAAAAACAAGTTAGCAATAAAAATGGGGAAAAAGTAAAATATTCCTTAAGTTAATAAATTTATTTTAGACTTCAAATGGGTTAAAGTGAAAGGAAAATATATACAAGTGAGAATTTCAAGGCATCTTCCAGATGGCTCAGAGATTTTGAAATACGGTACATATGATCAAGGAAAGGTTACTAAGGGTCAAAATTATCACTGCTTTCCTGGAAACGACTTCCTTATTCAATATGTGACTGTGTCTGGCCAAGAACAGTCATTTTGGCACATTCAGTACCGGCAAAGTCCCAAGAATCATTTAGCAAAGAAAAATTCATACTATGGCTTGGAAATAAAAGAGGAAAAAACATCCAATATATTTTTAAAGCCACATTAGTTCTCCTGAAATAACCTTATATAGTTTTTATATTTTATCTGTGTGCATATTGAATCACCTGTCTTCATCACATGGAGAAAAGAAACTCCTTGGGGGCAGGAACTAATTCATTTTTATTACAGTATCTATCCTCAGTACCTAATACATATTTTAGTCCAGACCCATAATTTGAAGATATTCCTAGGTGTGAAAATATTGGAAGATATTCCTAGATGTGAAGAATTCCTAGGTATAGAAACTCCTTGATGTAGATGAATAATTCTTCTGTAGCTTAGAGTTTTAAGAAATTGCCCAGGACACAGGGGTTGTCCAGGGTCACAGTCAATATGTGTTAGAGGCTAGACTAGAACTCAGGCTCAGTTGTCTCCAAAGTTGGGCTTTTATCTGTAATAACTGCACATAGTAGGTGTTTAACTATTTTAATTGTCTTCAGTATGCAAAGCACTGAGAATTTCTTTGTTTTTCAGTTGTGTCCAATTCTTTGTAACCCCATCTTGGGGTTTTCTTGGCAAAGATACTGTCATGGTTTGTCATTTCCTTCTCCAGCTCATTTTACAGATGAGGAAACTGAGGCAAACAGGGTTAAGTGACTTGCCCAGGGTCACACAGTTAGGAAGTGTCTGAGGCTGGATTTAAACTCAGTTTTTTCTGACTCCAGGCCTGGCACTCTATCCACTGAACCACCTAGTGAGAATACAAAGACAGAAATAAAACAACTCTTATTCTCGAGTAGCCCAAGGTAGAGAAAATGTACACGTAGAGAGATACAGAAAATAAAATTCTTTTCAACAGGGCAAAGGTAATAGAGACAGGGATGATGAATTGGACTAGCAGTTGGAGAAATCAAGAAAAGCTCCCAAACCTTGGAACACAGTAGGTACTTAATACAGGAAGTCACAATTTTCCAACAAGCATTTGCTCTTAGCTTTGAAGGAAATGGGGGTTCTAAGAGGCGAGGTGAGGAGTTAGGGCATTCCAGGATGAGGGGATGGCCAAGGCAAAGGCACAAGGATAGAAGGTGGGATGTTTGCTAGGAAAACCACAGTCAGAAGGTCAGTCTGTCTGGATCCTAGTGAATACGTGAAAGGAATAAGTGACAAGTCGAGAAAGATAGCTTAAGCCAGAGGACTTTAAATACCAGACACAGGAGTTCATAAGTGGTCCAAGAGGTAACAGGGAAGCCATGGGAGGGTACTGAGTTAGGGAGGATAGCAAGATCTGAGGAAAGGAGAACAATTGGGTATCGGTTAATGTAGTCAAGTGAGAGGGGATGAGGACTTAATAAGTGTTTGCTGAATTGAGCTTAGACAAGGTGTAGAAAGGTTAATTTGGCATGCAGGGGTATCCAGTGGAGCATGCTTGGAGTTGCCGTACCTGGGTAGAGCAAGTGCAAGCCTTGGAAACTGCTTCCAGCAATGTATGACTCAACAAGGAAGGGTCTTGGAGCCAAGAGCTGATGACTCAGGGAATGTTCAAGAGAAAGCCTCTCTCCCCAGCCTTACTCTTCCTTTCTGGATGGGAATCCTCACAACTATTAAAGCTGCTTCCTGAGGGAGTGGGGGGGGTGAATATTTGTTCTGATTCAACCCAGTCTCCATGCAACCATACATGTGGGGCATCCAAAGCACATGTCCTGCCTAGACAAATCTGCTTTTTGGGGCCGCCCTCTTTTATGTCTATTCTTTGTAGATGCCAGACAAAGAAGTAACTGTCTTGAGATGGACCTATCCAGGCTCAGAAGTGACCTTGTAAATTCAAGAGGTTTTTAAGTCTCCTCTGCCCAGAGCTGGATGGTCAGGAGTCCCCCAGCAACTACTCTAGCATTCTTGAAACTGATGGCAATAAACAAATGAATGGACCCAAGCCTGACCATTTATTTTTACCAGCAAACATGTGCCCAAGTTTTTTGGACAGTGCAGAGCTGAGGTGAATAGGTGTCCTGCCAATTGCTTTATGGTCTGGTGAGGTTTGAATGTTAAGTCTTCCCAGATGATAACAGCGTTGTAAGATATGTGAATGAATCTTATTTAAGTTTTTGTTACAAAATGTATGCTTGAGAGTGTCCTATGTTTAGCACCCCTTTTGTGCATAGGAACAAATTACCTACCTGCTCCATACCTGATTCACTGAGTACCTTTCTATTCCCCTCCTTTTTGGAGAAACCCTGTATGAGCATAAACCTAACCTAGAAGTAAAAAATTATCCAAAGTGAAATAGTTTTAATGAGTTAAGACGTGACAACACACATATTAGCCTCCTCTCAGTAGAGACTAGGCCACCAACACCCTCACCACCACACCAGACTAAATTCAGTCCAAATCATATTCCTGTGTAGAGAACAGACTCCCTCTGAAGGTCCTATCGTGGTTCCTCAATGTTAGAAATCTTCTCTCCTAGTCATTCCCCTAGCAGTAAATCTGGCACAAGGGATGGCAGAGGATAAACAGGAAGGGAGAACACATTAAAACATGAAGAAATGAAAGAGTATGGCCTTATGATCTGTTGAATAATTCCTTTAACTCTCGTCAACTCAACAAAAATGAACTGACCACCTACTGTGTGTGTAAGGCACTCTCTCCTATAGACAACAATGTTTCTGATTAAAATATATATTCTTTGAAGACAGGGACCATTTTATTTGCTTATATTTGTATACTCAGAGCTTAGCGGAATGCCTAAAACTGAGTGAGCACTTATTAAGTGCTCTACCTATTCATCCATGTATCTACATCCATCCATCCATCCATCCATCCGTCCATCCATCCATCCATCCATCCATCCATCCATCCATCCATCCATCTATCCATCCATGTATCCATCTAATCTATGCATGTATCCATCCATCCATCCCTCCCTCCCTCCATCCATCTATCTATCTACCTATTATCTGTCTTGAGATCACATCCCCCTTCCCTGGCCAACCATCCTTCTTCCACAATGTGTTGTCTCCCCCATCATCATGTAATCTCAAGCACACTGCTTGGTCCAGAGTAAGATCTTAATTTTTTTTTTATCTAATTAGTTCCCATTTCTAACCTGGAAATTCATGCAAGTTTTAAAAAGTGGTTCCCCTCCTGCCCCACACCTGAGAGCTGATTCATATAAAAACAAACAAGGGGAGCATCTCAGTTGATCGGAGTCCTTGGTAAAGTTTAACTTGATTTACTCTAATTAGGAAGTCAGTTGAGTTCCAAAGGCTCCAATCAGACGGTATCTTTTGGAGGATGCAATTATTTCTTTCTGAATGTATTTGTTCAATATTTGGTCTGTCTAACGTAGAGAAAAATCCAGATACATTTGGTCTAGACAAAGAAACCCAGTAAATATTTTTTCGTCTTTTTTCTTTTTAAGCACAATGTCTGATATTTAGTAAGTAGCTAAGGCAGTTAGATGGCACAGGGTAGAACTAGATGTAGAATTAGTTGGACCTGCGTTCAAATCCTGTCTCAGATACTTAATGACAACATATCCTTTATGCTTCTAGTTATCAGTTTCCTCAGTTGTAAAATGGGGATAACACAGTTTCAAGTTGTAGTCTTGTCATTTATTCTGTGACCTTGAGTAAGACGCTTTCATCCTTGCTAGGTCTCAGTTTTCTTTTTTGCTAAAATGAGGGTTAGAACAGATGACATTTAAGGTGACTTTGAGGTCAGACACTCTGTGGTTCTAAAAAGGGAATGCTGATAGCCAGGAATGGGAGAAGGAGCAGGCTAGAATGGGAGATGAGGAAAGAAGTGACCACATTGGAACTGGGATATGGAGGAAAGCAATACTGCCCCAGCTCTCAAGGAATTCAACTTCCTATTAGGGAAGATGAGACACATAGGAGGGTTCAGATGGAGGGCAGATGGAAAACCCAGCAGTCCTTGGGGTATACCGGCAGGTCAGATGGCAATTCTAAATATTAACAAGTATTGGGAAAATCCTGCACCTTCATTCCTTGCTTGACCTTCATGGATTCTCCAGGGAAGCCTGTCTAGGAAGTTCCTGGTCATTTAATTTGAGTTTTATGAAAAGGGACTGTTAGGTGCCTGCCTGTTTAAGCATCTTTGGCAATATCTTAATTACTGCTGACACCAAGTTACCTTCTCCAGGTTAGGAATGGGAAGGGGTGAGGGGGCACAATAACTCAGGCCCCTCCCACCAGACTCCATCTGGAAGGGTGCTGGGTCACACCATGGTTTCCTCAGCTGTAAAATGGGGCTAATAATGGCATCATCTCCCAGCCTTACTGTGAAGATTAAAGAGGTAGCTTGTATAAAGTGCTTTGGTAGCTACTACTGTACTGGGTCCCAAAGAGTCATGTTGATTGGACTGAGGTGATGACTTTCTGTTGTTAACAAGGTAGGAACTCCTTGATTCAAAACTGACATGAGAGAGGAAGGAAGGAAGGAAGAAGGGAGGGAGGGAAGGAAAGGAGGGAGGGAGGAAGGGAAGCAAGGGGGGGGGGGGGGAGGGAGGGAGGGAGGAAGGAAGGAAGGGAGGGACGAAACAAGCATTTATTAAGCACCTACATACTGTGTGTCCGACAGTGTTCTAAGAACTTTAAAAAATATGATCGCATTTCATCCTCACAACAACCCTGTGAGTCAGGTGCTGTTATTATCCCCATCTCAGAGTTGAAGGATCTGAGGCAGACAGAGATTAAATGATTTGCCCAGGGTCCCAGGGGCATAATGGCCAGAAAATTGTGTAGAGTATGAGGGGGACAACCAGGGGAACATTTTCTGGCCTCGAGTTTAAAAGTCAGAATGTTGGAGTCTGAGGTGGAATTAAGATGAGCTGAAGTCATTTAGAGTTTAGCGAGAATGACCATAACTTGGGACACGTCAGCTGATCAGAACGAATATTGTAGATGATGTTTTAAGCCATGAGTCCTTCTGTGATGTCTTTCTTTCTCCCTCCTTCATTGGGGAGAGGATCAGCATTCTCCTTTTACAACCCCTCTCCTCTTTCTGGAAGGCAAAGGAGCTCTCCTGGACTATTCTGCTGTCTCTGGTGGCTTCATGGGAGACCCTGGCCTGTCTCTTACAGGCACTCACTGGTACCACAGCCATCCTCCTTTCAGGAATGGTTGTGTATGTCTTATATTTGAGGTTATTGTTAAGGAATTTATCATGAAACTCTTCAAGTCATTTTGATGGTCCTGGATGTTTGTACTGAGTGGGAAAATTCCTTCACAGCCCACGTTCTGGAGAGGGAGTAGACCTGTGAGTACATTAGTACAAGAAATTCATTGTAAGGAAACTCCCTCTATGTAAAGTTTTCAAACCACTATACATATGCTACCTTGTTGGATCCTTTCCAAAACCTTTTTCCATGTAGAAGATGCAGACCTTCTTATCCTAAATAACTGCCTGGAGCCCTGAAAGGAACCGTATGCAGCAGGGGCAGAACTTAAACCCAGGTTTTCCTGGGTTCCTGCTCTCTATCCACAAGTTTGATCGTTCTCATTCAATCTCTTTTTCCCTTCTCCACCTCTTTTCCTTCTCCCTCACAAAATTTGCGTGTATTGGCGGCAGAGAGAAGATATTCGTTGCCTAGAATGGTGCCTGGGTAAAAAAAATCATAGGCCTTTTGAGAAAATCAAGTAATCTCATTAATATGATTTGCCAGGTGAAGCACACCAGTGTCTTTATGGCTTAGTAGACAAAACTACCACACTAAGCGCTTCTCAGCAAAATATCCCACTGAGAAAGACTAGGGCTATTCTTCAGTTCAAGACCATGAGACGGAGTTTTGGACATTCCAAGCTGCTGTCTTATTCCAAAGGTGCAATGTTTCCTCTGTCATAAAAAGAGTCACAATCATGATTTTGAAAACTTACTCCCAGTGTCACAGACTATAAAACCAAGCCAACGCCACTGGCTAAAAATGAAAGAAAATGGTGAACTTTTTCTTGGAAG
The DNA here is from genome assembly GCF_028583685.1 of Petaurus breviceps papuanus. NCBI lineage: Eukaryota > Metazoa > Chordata > Mammalia > Diprotodontia > Petauridae > Petaurus > Petaurus breviceps. Next base: position 33,184,803 of record NW_027185850.1, on the reverse strand, counting down.
TTGAGTTTGCCTGCTCCTAAGTGAGAAGAGGACAGAGAGAAGACGAAAGTTTTTGGTATCTATAAAATATTTATAAATTCACCTGGAAATATTTTGCCACTGTTTTTAAGTCTTAAGTCTGTTTTTTTCACAATCCATCAAGGTTGGTCCATTTATACATTAATGACAGCTCCCTAAGGGTGTCTATGCATGGGGATAGCAGAGCAGATGGGGATATGAAGGGAAGAGGATCCAGACCATGATTTCCAACAGAATAGGGAAATTCCAATGTGAAAACTCCCTCCAGTATTGCAGATAAGAAGATCAACCTTACCTTAATTTAACTTGGAGATGCCTGGGGACCGGAGAGGTCAATTTGATTATAATTGATTCACCTGTGGCTATATTCCCCTGCACTCATTAGCAGTATGACCCTGGGCAAGTCACTTAACCCTGATTGCCTCAGTTTCCTCATCTGTAAAATGAGCTAGAGAAAGAAATGGCAAAGCACTCCCAGTATCTTTGCCAAGAAAACCCCAAATGGGATCGCAAAGAGTCAGACACTACTGAAACAGCTGAACAATGCTCCTGGTAGGTGATAGGGGCAGGGCCTGAACTCAGGTCTTTCTGACTCTAAAGCACAATGTTACACTCTCTCATATTATAGAAAATAAACATGTTTTCCTGTTATCATAAGACTTAATTAAAAATCCATTCGAGCTGATTTTGATCATCAGTATCTGTAAGTCAAGGCCTTAACTTTCATAAAGCCCCCCTTCCCATTCTGTGGCACCTAGAGGGTGCAAGGAATAGTGATGCCTGTGTATCAGGAAGACTGGAGTTCAAATTCTACCTCAGATACTCTCAAGTTGTGTGATCCTGGGCAAGTCATCTATGTTCTCTCAAGCTCAGTCTCCGCTTCTGAGGAATGGGGATAGTAACAATATCTGTTTCGTAGGGTTATCACCAGGACTAACCGAGGTGGGCAAACCTTAAACTGCTGCCTATTGTTATTGCTACCGTCATTTGACCTGGGTCAGCGGGTTCAGCCTGTAAAATCTTCGAAAGGAAATGCAATCTTCCCACGTGCCCCTTGTACTAATTTCTCACAGGGTCTAAGCTACTCCCAGGGTAATATATAATAACAATAACAAAGAGCCTTAATTTGGAGCTTTAAGGTTTGTGAAGTACTTTAAAAATACTGCTTTATTTGATCCTCAAAATAATCCTAGGAGGTAGACGCTATCATCATACCCATTTTACAGGTATAATGGAGAAAACTGAGGCAGACGGGGGTTCCATGACTTACCCTGGGACACAAGTCTTCTAAGTGCCTCCTGCTGGTCCTGGCTCCAGGCCCAGGGCTATATCCACTGGGCTACCTAGCTGCCTCTGACACATAGGAGTGATTACTCTCCCAGGTCACAAGCACACAAACATAGACAAGCTTTATCCAGCTCAATTCAACAAATATTTATCAAATGTGTAGCTTACACAAGGCATCAATACACTGTAGGGTAGTGGTTAGAAGGGCAGCCTCTAGGTCGAGGTGACCCAGGTTCAAGTCTTGGCTCTGACACGTGCTGTCTGTATGACCCTGGAAAAGTGATTAATTTCTCAGGGCTCCTGGCACTCTCTTTAAAATGCCAAGTTACAGAACAGTTGTAGACACTTATCAGTGGGGGGAGCTCCTCCCCAGAGTCTCCCTACCAGAAAGAACTCATTGGTCTGGATTGTAAAGGGAAGAAAAGAGAGGAAGGACAGGGAAAAATGTAGGAGGGAGGGAAGAAGGAAGGAATTTTTTAAAAATATGGATTGAAAAAAGCTCTAGGTACATTTAAGAAACTCAAATACTTAAGAAAATCAAATATTTATATACTTGTTGACCTGAGTAAGTGTTTTCAAGTTCTCATTTATAGTTTCTTTAGGCTCGGGTCTTATTTTCTGAGCTTCTTCTAGGCTCTCCAATAGCATTTCTAAAACACTGATTAAGGGTGTTGCTCTCCCTCAGAAAGAAAAATTATTTGAAAAGAAAATAATTACATAGGCATCACAACTTTGCATTATGTTAGATAATGTCTGCATGATACTTTCCAAACCTTGAAGCACTAGGAAAAATAGATAAAGCATTTATTAAATGATTACTGTGTGCCGGCAGGGCAGTTTTAAACCTCAGATATTTTATGCTCTAAAGGGGAAAGACAACACAGATGTGGGGAGGGGGGGCTGGAAAGGATTAAGGGAAGGGTGGTTAACTACCGAGGGGCAATGCATCAGGCAAGGAGGAGGAAGAAGAGGAAGAGAAGAAGGAGGAGATAGTGAAGGTGGAGGAAAAGGAGGAAAAAGGAAGAAGGAAGAGATGAAAGAGACAGAGGAAGAGGAGGAAGATGAAGAGGAAGAAGAGGAGGAAGATAAGGAAGAAAAAGAGTTCAGTAAAGAAGAGGAAGAGAAAGAAGAAGAGGAAATAGTGAAAGTGGAGGAAGAGGAGGAAGAGAAAGAAGAAGAGGGAAAAAAGACGTCAGTGAGAATCTGGAGGTGAATGAGGGGAAACATTGGCAGAGCCATTCCTAAAATGGTGGTCCCAGGGAAAGAGTCACCAATCAGGAGAGGATGGCCCAGAAGCCAGTGAGGAGAAGTCTAAGAAGACTCTACTCCCAATAAGCCCAATTTAATTTAAGGTTTGCAAAACTCTTTATACACGTTATCTCATTCGATGCAATCCTCTCAACAACCCCAGGGAGGAAGTTTCTTCCAATACTCCCATTTTACAGCTAAGGAAACTGAGGCCGAGCCATAAAGTGACTTCTCCAGGGTCACACAACTAGTAAAAGTCTGAGGCAAGATTCAAATGCAGGTCTTCCTGCCTTCAAGTCTTCTTCGCTAACCATCCTAACACCTGGTTGCCTCTATCTTAACATTTCTTCTCATGTATGCTTGGGTTAGTTGGTGTTATTGTGTGTACACATCTGTGCTACAAGAGTGGCAGAAGAGATTATTTCTTGAAATACCGAGGTACTTTGGTGATAGGTGCCATGTAAATAGAGAAGGCAGTCATGTCAACTGTTATTACAATCTAATTTTTTTTTTTAATTTTAAAAAGCCCAGATCAAGCATTAAGTTTCCTCTCAGGTTGTAGGCCTTTGGATATTAGGTTACCCAGACCAAGAGTGCCATTTGTCAAGGGCAGTCACAGCGCCCAAGAACAGTACTAATTTCAAAAGCACTACCTTTAAAGCGATCAGGCTGGTAATGTAGGTTTACTGTGTAATTCTGTGACTCCAACTATGGTGACAGATGTCTGGCCAATAAGCCATCTCAAAGGAGGGTAAATGGATATCTAATCCCAGTTAATCTGCAATATAATTCTTTTCTATAATCTGCAATATAATTCTTTTCTACAGAAAAATGAAAGATTTATCTTGAAAACCCTGGGTGTTTAAAAATATAAATGCTCTCATTAAACCAGGATTCTTAAAAGCAGGTTGATAGATCTAGGGCTGGAAAGGACCCCAGAGGCTACACTTTTAGTTTTACAGATGAGGAAACTGAGGCCCAAGCAGTTGAAGTGAATTACCCAAGGTCACAATGGTAGTACCAAAAATGAAACTGGAACCCAGAGCCAGTGTTCTTCCCATTGAACCACACTGTCTCCCTATACAAGGTCCTTCCACCTAATTCTTCATATGGAAGGAGTAGAATTATTTTATATGGATCCAGAACTTGGACCAAATGGTAGAAGTTAGAGCACAACAGATTCTGGTTAAATAAACCCACACAATTTATATAAATGAGCTGTATTCCTCCTAGATGGGTAATGCTAGAGGCTTGATCAATCAAACTCAGCCTTGACAGATTCCAGAGGCAGAGGGGAAAGAAAAACCCATTCTTGGGAGTTAATCTCAAAATCAATGATGGCAGCAACCCATCACATGGATTTTATTACCCAGAAGCCTCGGAAAAGGGATAAACTCAAGAAGAAAGGCCCATTCTCACTACTGTAAATGATGTCAACCTTCTAACTTCTTAAGTCTGTTACAAGAAGATAGTTAAGAAAGGTCTAAGAAAAAGTAATGTAATGTATTCCTTTTTAGTCCAAAGACCAGTCAGTCCGCCATGATGAGTTATTCTAAGGTCTTCCTAAAAATAGACCATTGGACTAAGAACCTTGGGAACATGAATTCTGAGAACACACTAGAATCAATAGCCCTTACGGTATCAGGTACTACTTAGAAAACTGCCTACCTACAAGGTAGAGTGACAGTGCCTTAGAGAAACTTTTGTTTGAAAAAGTCTTATCTGTAATGGAACTTCCACTCAAGGGAGTAATTCGAAAAAAGAGTCAGAAAACAGAGTGACTAAAATGCCCAGACCTTTGACCCAGAAAACCAGGTGCAAGGTGTATACACAGAGGTCAATGACCAAAAGAAAAAGGTTTCATATATATATACATATGTGTGTGTGTGTTTATAGTACATTTTTTAGAGTCACAAAGTCATGCCCAATGATTGGGAAAATGGACAAATAAATTATAGTAAATGAATGTAATGGATTTCTACTATGCTGGAAGAAACTATGAAAATGATGAGGAGAGAGAGTTGAACGGATACAAAGGGAAGAAATAAGGACCAAGAAAACAATATACACAATGACTAATGCAATGGCAATGTTAAGAAGCACCGCCTTAAAGCTGACAAAAATCAAATGCTGTGAAATTCTAATCATCAAGTTTGGCCCCAAAGAAGAAATATGCTATCTGTCCCTGCTTCTCTACAGAAGTAAAGGACTATGGTGCGGACCAATGCTTATAATAACAGTTGTTGTTGGCATTTTTTAACATGTTGGTGAGTTTTGTAGAATGTTTTTCTTCTTTATTATAAAGGATGGGTCTCAGGGAGAGGGAAGCAATATTTTGAAAAATGTAGGGGATGTAAAGCAAAACAACCACTAAAAATTCGAAATAACAAGAGGCAAGAAAACACATTAACAAGTCAATGAGAAGAATCTTTTGACCTGTTTTAGGCAACATTTTTGCTGTGGTTTTCTGCAATTTCTTTCAGGCATGAAATTTTTAAAATGTCTTCGTTTAGGCAACAAACTGTAAAAATGTTCTAATCCTCAGCAAAGTCGGTGCAAGTTGCCGTATTTATCTTGGGATTTTATCTTTTTGCCTGTTCTCTACTCCTCGTGCCCCAAATAAACTTCAACTAAGCCCCATTGTGAAATTTTTCTTCACAAACCCACACAAACAGAAACTGGAACACAAACACTGTTATCAGTATACCAGCAGAGTCGGGTCCATGGTTTAATGGATAAATTCCTAAGATGGTCATCAATATCTTTGTTAATATCCTTAGGCAAAAATCGAAGCCCCTACATTAAAGATGTCATCATGGTCCCACGATGGGAGTCTGCATTGCACAGAATGAAAAATACTCTGAAACAGCCTTGTTTGAACCTAGGCATGAGTTCCGGGCAATACTGCCAATGAAGACCTGTTAACTACTTTATTGATGCTGTTCTGTACCTCCCAGTGTGAAAAGGTCATAGGGCTGGGGCCTGAGATTTTACTTATATAAGAAACTCCCAGATGAGGAGTTACCCTGTACTAATGTAGGGCACTACCTTCTCTATAACTTAAAGAACTGCCTAAATCCCTGAGTCATTAAATGACGTGCCAGTGGAGCACACAGTATTATGGGTCAAAGGTAGGATTTGAACCCAGATCTCCTGATTCCAGGAGATTCCACTCTATCTACAATGACTCTTGAGGAAAAAAAAGTCCATCAAAGACACTCTGGAAGCTCCCACATAGTTCAGTTTTCAAAAAAAAAAAAACCCACTTCAAGTAAGATTGCCTCCATAGATTGTGTGGGTGCGTGTGTGAATGTGAGTGTGAATGTGTCATATTTCATGCATGTATCATGGAATTGGAAGAACTTCAGAGCAGAGAGAGGTCGACTAATGCGACGTATCTCCTCTTCCACACAGCCACAGGGCCAACTGGTCTCTGGGTGATTCTCACCCGCTGGTCTAACCCATACATGAAAAGAATCCCCACTACTAGTACGCTTTGCTTGAAAGATCTCCAGTGAAGGTGGGAACCACCTTCTCTGAAGTGTGGACCCGCCATTCCACTTTGAGACTGCACTAATTAGTTGGAATCAAACTTCCAACATCATCCATCCATTGCCTAGGGCCAAAGAAAACAAAGTTAACCCCATCTTCCCTAGGACTGGCCTTCACAGACTTGGAGTTTGCTCTCATATGACTGACCATATTCTCACTAGAAAGTATGGCGCTCAGGCCACCACAAGCAGGCAATTCTTCCAATTTAGTAACTCAGTGAAGACAGTGAAGAGCCACAGGAATCAACAGGAGAGTGAGAATGGAGAAGCCAACTAAGTACCCAACCCTGTGCTCTAGGCCAAAGGTTCTTAATGTTTTCAGATTTTTGTTTTTGGTGGGGCAGTGAGGGAGACCAGTGGCTACAGCCCTAGGCCTGGAGTCAGGAAGACCTGAGTTCAAATCCAACATCATATACTTACTAGTTGTGTAATCCCCAGGCAAGTCATTTAGCCTGTTTGCCTCAGTTTCCCTATATGTAAAATGAGGTGATAATATTAGCACCTTCCTCCCAGGAGAGCTGTAAGGATCCAATGAGATAATATCTGTAAAGCCATTGGCTCTATACAAATTCTAGGTTTTGGAGGGTCTGGAGTTTTTTAGGGGGAGTATTCTGGACACCTTTGGTAGTCTGATGAAACCTATCAATCCCTTATCAGAATAGTGTTTTAAATGCAGAAGATAAAATACAAACTCTAAAAGAAATTAAAATGTAGCTCTCAATATACTGATATTATTGAAATATAATTACCAATATTTTTATTGAAATAAAGTGATTGATGGAGACATATTGAAATATGGTTATATTGAAATTGAAATATAATTATCAATATTTGTCATTAAAATCTAAATAGGTCTCAATATTGAAATATTGCTGAAATATAGTTACCAATATTTTTACTGAAATAATAGTCATCAATGGAAATATAGTTATATTGAAATTGAAATATAGTTATCAATATTTAAGTCATATTAAAATCTAAATAGTTCTCAATATTGAAATATTATGAAATATGGCATCAATATTTTAAAGTTTTATTGAAATAGAAATATTTTTTTAAGTTCACAGACCCCAGGCTAAGAACTCTTATTCTAAACTCTGGTTTTCTCTTCTTTTCCCCTCTGGATAGTTCACTAACAAATAGAAAAATGGTGAGAATTTCACCTGGAAAGTGCTCGTGAACAAGAAGGGATGCGGCCAAAGGGCAGAGAAGAAATGAGAGGTCTGGCTCATGAGCCGAATAGACCTTCAGCGCCTATGTAATTAACACTGAGTATATAGCAGGTTCACTAGGCAACCATTTATTAAAACTCAATGATTACAGTGCTTGCTCAGAAACATTAAAGAGGGCCCTTTAATGAACACTTTGCAGCTTTCCATGGGCATGCTGAGATGAAATGAAGATGGGCGAGGTTGGTGCTCAAAGAGCTTTCCCCTTGTAACATTCCACATAATCAATAGCTGTGAAGATGGAAGGAGCAAGGCTTCCTGCAGACTGCTTCGGGCCCCTGGAATAGCCAGACTTCTTCCAGACATCGGCACACCTTACTGTCTGTACCCCCAAGGGAAGGGTGCCATTGCTGTTCACCTATAGTACTAGAATATCCCAAGTATTGGTCTTCCTGCCTCTACTCTCTCCCACTCCCCAAACCACCCTTCAAACTACCCAGAATAATCCTTCTCATGCATACGTAGAATGGTGTCCCTCCAGCTCAGACACCTTCAGTAGCTCCCTACTGCCTACAAGGTACAGTTCAAATTCCAGCTCTCAAGGCTCTTTCCAACCTTACCTCATATTCTTCCCCTCCACACAGTCAAACTCTGCCCCTCTACAACCTGTAGGCAAACACCTCCTTCTGGGTCCCAGTGTTCTTTTAGAAATTATCCTCAATGCTACCTCAAGTCCAGGCTTACCTGTTGTGATGGATAGAGCATTAAGCCTGGAGTCAAGATGACCTGAGTTCAAATCTGGCCTCGGACATTTACTAGCTGTGTGACCCTGGGCAAGCCATTTAGCCTCTGTTTGCCTCAGTTCCCTCATTTATAAAATGGGGATAATACTATCTCCAACCTCCCAGGATTACTGTGAGGATCAAAAGAGATATTAATTGATAATAATTATCACAGTGCCTGACACATAGCAAGCACTAGATAAATGTTAGCAATGACTACCTCAGCTCCCTTGATTTGTGAGTAAAGCAAACTACATTCTATAGAATGTAATACTGGGGCAGTTAGGTGGCACAGTGAATAGAGAGAGTGTTGGGCTTGGAATCAGAAAGACTTATTTTCCTGAGTCCAAATCCGGCCTCAGACACTTACTAGTTGTGTGACCCTGGGCAAGTCGCTTCACCCTGTTTGCCTCAGTTTCCTCATCTGTAAAGTGAGCTGGAGAAGGAAATGGCAAACCACTCTAGCATCTCTGCCAAGAAAACACCAAATGGGGTCACAAAGAGTGAAAAATGACTAAACATACGCTATTATTAAGCCCAAAGCTGTTCCTCTCCTTCCAGTCAGATTTAGGTAAGCCTGAGTTTGGTTAGTGCCCTGGGACTAGTCCCGTGACATTTCCACAAACTTAACCCTGTAACCATCCCAGCGTGGCTCTATAACCTATAATAACCATTCTCTCAGAATCCCAAACGTTGCCATTATAATTGACAGCCTACCGCCTAATTACAGTTCGCCTCCTGTGATCCCCACCACACCAGCGATGGATGCACATGTGAGGGAGGAGGGGGTGGGGTTTCTTTAACATCCACCTGCAGTAAATGGCACCCAGTATTTCCCCAAATTTCTGCTCCTGGCTGCAAAGCTAATGTTTGCCAATCAAAGCTACCCCAAGGTTAAGACAGCTGCAGAGGTTCCTGTTTCCCTAGAGATGGTCATTTCACGGAAGGCTAGGAATCACCATGGCAACCAGACTACAAAAACAGCTCCCCAGCTCCTGCCCCGTTCCTCTGCTAAAGCAATTTGTATTCCGTGAGGAGGCTGGGGTACAAAAGCTGAAAAGCGATCAAAGTAAACACCGCGACTCAAGAATCATTCCAGCTCTGCTGACTTCAAGGCATCGGGTCCTAACCCTGGTGTTCTGTTATGAAAGATGAGCACTGAATGCCAGGCATCTGCGAGGCTACACCCACTCTGGTGCGAATGCCTAGATGTAAACTCCCAGCCCATTTTCCAAAATAGCTGTGACCGATCTGCTGGGGCAGAACAGAGGAGAGACGTCTGTCATTCCATCAAGTTACTCTACCCATGCTCAGACAGCTGCTGATCCCAACCAGGGAGGGCTGGGACTGGGAGGGGGATCTCAAAACCTAAGGAGACATCAGGTCCTGTGAGGTCACCTCAACTGAAGATGATGGACGCAGGGGAAAATGATCTAAACCTTCCTAAGTGCTTAAATGGGAAATTGTCATGGTTTGGCTACCCACGGGAAACCTAAAACGCAATCTTGAACAGCAATCTCGGGGTGCTCCCTTCCTCCAAAGATGTCCAGCATCAACTCCTTTCCTTGAGGATAAAACACAGACTCTTAAGTTGGCATGAAAGACCTCCCATAATCTTCAAATAACTCACTTTAATGCACTGATTGTCAGTGAAAGAAGATAACTCATCATTCCTCAATCCTTGTCAACCTGTCATAGACCACCTCCTCAGTGAAGCCGTCCCCCAGACCATCCCCACTCTCTCAACCAAAAAAGCTTCTCTCCCCACTTAAACTACCCTAGAGTACATTGTCAGCATCTCCCCTTTGCCCCCTAACTGGCTCACATTCAACCTTGTATGACACATTGTTCTTCATGGATGAAGCCCTCAATAAAATGTCTGCTGGGCTGGCAGATTTTTAATCAAATGGAGACCAATCCTTAGTTTTTAAGCAGGATTCATGATTTATCAAAGATCATAGGATCACAGGCCTAGAACCATAAAGAAGCCCTCACAGGTCACCTAGGACAACTCATTTACAGATGGAGAAACTGAGGCCCAGAGAGGCTTCAGGCAGCCAGGTGGGATGAAAGATAAGAGTGTCCATCTTTAATCGGTAGGACCTGACACGGAATCCTGCTTCAGACATTTAGGCAACTTCATTTTACTACTCACTCATCTGTAAAATGGGAAGGATAGTAACATCTGTTTCATAAGATTGCTGTGAGGGTCAGACAAGATAACACAATAAAGCACCTCTGCAAACTTTAAAGCCCTATAAAAATAATTGTTGGTGATGATGAAGATGACGATGATGATGATGATGCCTGACTTCATGCAGGGAAAGCCAAGATTTGAATTGAGGTCTCCTGAACCTTAAATTCAGCATTCTTTCTTCTTGGAAAAGGCTCTAAAAACACCCACCACTCATCTCTTTTTAAATGATTGATACTGATGCATCTTAACCTTGCTGTGCATCAGCTTCCTTATGCATAAAATAAGAGAGTTGGATTAAATGATCCGTAAGTTCTTTTCAGTTCTAAATTACCATAATAGAATTCTGCACTCCCAGTACTTAGGAAAGTGCATGGTATACAATAGGTCCTTAATAAATGCTTACTAAGAGCAGCTGAGAAGACCAGCAATGGACCACATTAATTTCCAAGCAGAGTGGGATATCTGAATCCAGTCCTTAGAAGAGCAAGCCGTCCGTGGGTGTCTGGAGAGTATCCAACAATGCATCCAACGGCCTCTTTGGACTAGTGTAAAAAACTCATGAACAGGAATAAAACCATCTGATACATTTATCCCTGTTGTGTAGACCACTACTACCTTTGGTTTGGGGAGAACAGCGACTTGTTGGGGAAACAACACTAAATTTGGAGTCAGTTTGTTATGTCCAACTCTCCATTTCCTTCTCCAGCTCATTTTACAGATGAGGAAACTGAGGCAAACAGGATGAAATGGGTCACACAGCTAGTAAGTGTCTGAGGCTGGATTTGAATTTAGGAAGAGGAGTCTTCATGATTCCAAGCCCAGAGCTCTGTCCACTGCACCATAGCCCATTGGAGCCCATCAAATCTTGATTCTCTGTCACCACCCAGGGCAAGCCATCCAACCTCTGTTTCCCCACTTGTAAGGTGATGGAAATAGGACCTGATTGCCTCTAAAACCATCTTCTAGATCAAGGGTTCTTCATTGTTTTTTGTGTCATGGACACCTTTGCAACCTGAAGAAAACTTTACATCTGTTTCTTTTCTCAATAATGTTTTTTTAAATGCACATAATGCATAAGATCACAAATAGAAACAGATCAAAATGGAGGAACTGAAATATTTTTAGAGTCTAAGCTCATGGGGCTCAGATTAAGAACCTTCGTTCTAGTTCCAGATTCTATGATCTGATGCATTTCACTATTCCAGGAATAGTGACAATAGACAATGGCATTTTCTAACCAATTTACCCATGTGTTTGTGAAATCATCAGGGATAGGGATCAAACCTGGGATTTTATTTATATAGGGAACTTCTGGAGGAGGAATTTCTCCCTACCAATTCTGGTCACCACCCTCTCTGTGACTGAGAGCCTGAGAGTTTCCTAGAAAATCAAGGTTAGTGACATCCCCAGGGTCACATAAGTGGTAGGTCTGAGACAGGATTTGAGCCTAGATCTTCTCGTCGCCAAGTCTCAAGTTTTATCGTCCTCACCACCTAGCTGCCCTGAGAACTGGGAAAGATGTCATCTGTTGGACTAAAATCAGATTTCTTGTCTACATGGTCTCATTCTCCAGAGAGACTGGAAGCTCCTCATTAGAGAGCCCCTGGCAGACCCCAAAACAGGGCCAGGCACCTGGTAACAATTCAACAAATATAGTCAAATGGAATATTGTCCACACGAGTAAACTGTCATAATATTTGAGCGTAGCACAAGTGTTAGTAATTAATACAAGACAATTTGCGTAATCAGAGGTGAGAGAAAGGCTGGAATCGGCTGTGTTTACATTGCTGAGGACGATGAATTCAGCCCTTCAAACAGCAAGCCCTCCGTGGGTGTCTGGAGAGTATCCAACAATGCATCCAACGGCCTCTTTGGACTAGTGTGGGCACATGCTCACCCCCTGGCTCTGGGTGAACTCTAAAATCTCTTCTGTCGGGGCGAAAGCAAGAAGAGTCATGTTCTCCTGGAGCACAGGCTGATCCGGGAGATTCTCTGATGTTTTTTTTATAGCTGTCAGAGTTGACAAGCTGGTTGTCTCCAACAAGCTTGCTAGTTTGAGCTAATTTCTTCCCAATATAATAGTCAATAAGCAATCAGAGCTGTAACTCAGCAGATAAAAAACTGGTCAAGTCTAAGGGAAAAGATTAAAATCCTGATTCTGATATGTACTGGCTATAAATAAGTCACTTAATAACCACTAAGACAAGTCAGTCTGTCAATATATAGTTGCCGATCTGCATCAGTGGAGGAAGTTTCCATACTGAGAGTTCCTTCTTCCAGTAAAAACAGCACGGGGTGGGGAAGGCACATGTATTTTCTAATGCTTGATTCAACACGTTCAATTAACATTTATTAAATGCTTACTCTGTATAAGGTTCTGGGCTAGGCCTAGAGATGGTAAAGATAAAAATGACCTGAAAATGTTTAGTTTTAAGTTGCTGAGCTAGCAATCCAATAGGGTAATTAAGGACATGAACACACCTGGGAGAGAGAGGAAAGGGTGAGATCCTAACAGAGCACTCTTTAAAAGGTAGAGGAAGGCCAAGCTATGGGTCAAAGGGACAAAAACAAAAAGCCGTCACCAGATTTGGAATCAGAAGACTGACAATCATATATGCCACCTGCTACCCATGTAATTTCCCCTCTCTGAGGCACAGTCGCCTCACCTGTAAAATCATAGGGTTGGACTAGAGCAGGGGATCATAACCTTTTTGGTGTCCTGGGCCCCTCCAGGAGACTGTGAGGGACACCTTCTAGGGAAAAGGTTTTTCAATTCATAAAGCAAAATTCACAGGATTACATAAGATTGACTGAAGTACAGATAAAAAACCTTTTTTTTTAATTCACATACTACCCCTAGGTTAAGACCCCTTGGACTAATGGCTCCATAAAGGCCTGGGGTTTCCTTGGCTCATCCAACCAATGTTGGCTGCCATCAACTTTGCAATTTATAATCTTAGACAATGACCTAGACCCTAGTGTAGAAGGAGGTTAAGAGCCCAGGGTTAGCACACGTGAGAGACAAGATCTGAACTCTTTGTAATTACAATGACCAAGCTGGGCCTAAGGAAGAGATATAAGAATGTACCTCCCTCCCTCCTTCATAGAGGCGGGGGTCTAAAGAACTGGAAAGTAGCATGTACGTTGTTGGGTTTGGTAGAGGCAACTATGTAACCCAGTGGATAGAGTGCTTGGCTGAGGAAAAGAAGACCTGTGTGACCTTAGCCAAGTCACTTGACTTCTATGCCTCAGTTTCTTCAACTGTAAAATGAGGATATTAATAGTACCTATGTCCCAGGGTGGTTGTGACGATCAAATGAGATAATAATTGTAAAGCACTTAGCACGATGTCTGGCATATTAATAAATGTTTGTTTCCTTCCTTGATTGAAATGTTGATTACTTTTGCTTAATGACTTTCCCTCCTCTTCCTTATAAAATGTGGCTTCCTTGGTAGGAAAGGCAGTAGGGACAAATTGAGAAACAAAGGTAATGGAAAAAAAGGTTGTGTAGAAAATTGTTCAAATCTTCAAGTGAGCTTATCATAAATGGATATTACCTGGGTCTTTATGAAATTTATGAATTAGCCAACTCTTTTTATTTATTTTTTTCCTTTCTGTCATACTACTTATAACAGGCTGAATATATGAATAATCAATGATCATTCAAATAATAATTTATATAATTTATAATATAATAATAATTCAAATAACAAATCTTTAATAAAACCCCATAACATCGATCTCATTGAGTTACTGTGGAGCTCAAATCAGAGAGTCACTGCAAAGCACTTTGCAGATCTTAAAGTACTACAGAATTGTCACCTCATCGGTCACTGGCTATTTGGAAAGGCACAAGCAAAGGCAGGACATGGGTGAGTCCTTGTTAAAAGTCCTAGAAAAAAGGATTCTGGGAAAGGAAAAAGCTAAACCCAAAATCAAGTTTGCGTTTCACCACTTTTCCTCCTATCACGCCCATTTGAAAAATTTTCAACAAGAAACCAAATTAAATTTCGGATTTGGAAAACGTGATCAAATTTCCTCATTCGACAGATGAAACAACTGAGGCCCAGAGAGGTCAAATTCCTTGCTGGAGGCCTAGTGAGTTACAGAGGCAGGACTCCAACCCAGCTCCCCCCAAATCTCAGTCTAATGCTCCAGTTTTCAATGACACCTGCCATTAATTATATCCATGTCCTCCATTATTCTGGTTACAATTAAAAGTTTTCTGTGTCCAACTCTCAGTTATGGGAAAATAGTTCTTTCCCAACATCAAAATTTAAGAACTAGCATTTTGAACCATTCTGCTGTAGTCTTACAATATCTGAAATGCCAAGAGCCAAGGATAAAGCACAAGGGTGGATGGGCACTCCTCTGCATGCCCAATGGTAGAGAGTGTCCCCTAGCCTGATGCGGAGGCAATCTGATTTATCATTTGGATACTACAAACAGGAGAAGAGAAGACTGTTAAACAGGTTTATCAGGAAATGACTGGTGTATGAAAACAAAAGGCATCAATTAAGGATTTAAAATATATGCTCCTCAGTTTTTTTATTTGAAAATTAAAGAGAAAAATGGGGAGAAAAATTGTAACTCAAAATCTGGCGGAAATTAATGATGTAAATCAGAAGTTAATAAAGCATTTGAAAAATGAAAAAAAGAAAATTAAAGAGAACCTGAATGTTGTCATCTTAGATTGAAGTGATGGGGAGAGACTCAGGCCATTATCATGTCTCTGAAAAGGGTACCAAGAGATGGTTAGGGGACCACATAGTGATTCTTTAAGATAGTTTAAACAGGGGTGGCTAGGTGGCACAGTGGGTAAAGCACCAGCCCTGGAGTCAGGAGGACCTGAGTTCGGTTCCAGCCTCATACACTTAACACCTACACAAAACAAATAAACAAAAGAAAACTAGCTGTGTAACCTTGGGCAAGTTACTTAACCCCAATTGCCCTCCAAAAGGCAAAAAAAAAAAAGTTTAAACAATTATCTTGAAAATTTATAAGACGTTTCTTAGGAATATGCCCTGAAAATGCTTATCTTCCCCTAAATAATTCATAAGAAAGCGGGCATAATCCACAATTTATTTTGAAACCCTCTTCAAATCTACTTATATTCCCTTATTAATTTATGTGCTTTTTTTCTCCCCAAAGTATCAAGTAATAGACTTCAATACCACCAAAACATTTACTAGAGGGAACAGGAATTCTGAGTTATCAGTCAGTCAATAAACATTTAAACATACCAAGCACTATGTTAAGCTCTGGGAATAGAAAAAAAAAGGCAAAACAGGCCCTACCCTCAATAAACTCACAATCTTAGAGCATAAATACTAGAAGGTTTTTTTTCAATTTAATGATGGAAAATTCTTAATTTTCCAAGAGACATATGCTTGTTGATGTCTAAACTCAATCAAGGGGCTGTTAGGTGGCAGAGTGCACAGAGCGCTGGGCCTGAAAGTCAAGACAACTCATCTTTCTGGGTCAAGATCCAGCTGGGCAAGTCACCTGACCCTGTTTGTCTCAGTTTCCTCATCTATAAAAATGAGCTAGAAAAGGAAACAGCAAACCACTCCAGCATCTCTGCCAAAAAAAAACCCAAATGGGGTCGAGAAGAGTCAGACACAACTGAACAACAAAAAAACCAAAAACTCAATGAATCAATAAAAAGCATTTATTAAGCACCTATTTCCTACATGCCAGGCACTGGGGCCACAAAGACAGAAGGGCAACCCTGCCCTCAGTGAGCTTACAATTTGGCTGAAGATAATAATAATAGTAACAATAATAGCTACCATTTGTTTACTCTTAGGACTTCCAAGAACTGTTAATATATTCTCTCACTTGATGCTAAGAGCGATCCTTTTACATGGATATTATTATGATTATCCACATTCTATAGGTCAGGACACTGGGACCCAGAGAAGCTAAGCGACTTCTGCCTGGGGTCACACAGATAATAAGGGTGACATGCTTCATACCAGGGTCTTCTTTCCAATTTCCAAGGCCAGTGTTCTATCCACTACGCCACACTGTCTCTAGGGGCATTTAAAATATGTATAATAGATATTATACATGTACTATATTATATATAATATATATAATTGTATACATGGATATATATATGTACATATAATGAGATATAATACATATAATTATATACATATGAATATAAGGTAATTTAGGACAAAACAGAGGACAATTTAGACACAAAAGCACAAGAACCTGGAGGGATCAGGGAAGACTTCCTGTAGCAGGCCATGCCTGAATTGACTCATAAGGAAAACTGAGCTTTGGTCAATCACTGGCCCAAGCACATCTTCCTATTTCTCTCTGATTTCAGAATTCCTTCTAAACATTTATTTAGAGCCTCCTATGTTCGACTATGCATATCTGTTACAAAGGTTTGGTTTTCTTATTTTTTCCCCCAAAAGGAGAGAGAGAAAATATAGTTTTTGTTAATTAGGGAGAATTTTTTTTGAGAGGTTCCTAGGCCAGGCACTGTGCTAGGCACTAGGGGTACAAGGACAGAGACAAGACAGCCCCTGGCCTCGAGGGGTTTAAAGAAGCAAACCTTAAGTGTACTGATGGTGCTATCTTGTTTTACCTTTTCTCCCATTCCCCACCCCTCCCCTCATGCCACACACCCCCTGACAGGGAAGGCACGACTGAAGCCCAGAGCCCTGGGGGAATCAGTGCCAGCAGACCCTCTGAGCCTGGCTCACCCTGGCATGGGCACCTGCTGAGTCAAGGCTGGGCCTCATCAAACTGCGGGATAGTTTGGGAAGCTTCAGCCAAGCCTGGCAAACAGCTAAGCTGGGGCTGTCACTTTCTCTTTTCATCTGGGCAGACTTCGGGAATGGGAAGGGTAATTCACGGGCCTGACTCACTGGCCGCAAAGACTCATGGGGGACCCTTAACCTTGTGTGTGTATCCGGACCCCTGGGGTGGTCAGGGGAAGTCAAAGGATGCTTTTTCAGAAGAATGTATTAAAATTATAACATAAAATAAGATTGCAGATCTTAGTAAAATTTGTTGTTGTTCAGTCCATATAGCAAAATAGTTATCGATTAAAAAAATTAGGTTCATAAACCTCAGGTAAAAACAATATCTGAAGAAACTTACTTCTTAGAGACTTAGATCTTAAGAGAAGCCATGAAGGAGATAAATTCATCTCCCATCTCCAAAAGCCAGGTGCTTCCCCTAGCTCCTTGGGAACAGGTGCACAATCCTTACCTAACCTGGAAATTTCAAAACCAGGGCTTTCCTTTAGACAAGTACTGAAAATGGCCTTTCTTTCAATAGCAAAAGATGGTGGTGGTGGTGGTGGTGGTGGTAGTAGTAGTAGTAGCAGTAGTTGTGGTAATGGAGTAGCTGTTGTAGTAGTTACAGTGGTGGTGGTCATAGTAATTAGTAGTACTGATAGTGGTGACAGTGGTAGTACTAGTAGCAATAGTAGTAAGCTGGTGGTAGTAGTGGTAGCAATAGTAATGAGGTAGTAATTGCAGCAGTGTTGCTGGTGCTGGTAGCAATTAGTAGTAGTAATTACTAGTGACAGTGACAGTGGTAGTAGCAGTAGCCGTAAATAGTAATCAGTGGGCAGTGGTGCTGGTGGTAATTAGTTGTAGTGATGGGAGGAGGAGTGTTCTAGATTTGAAATAATGTATGCCAAGTACTTTGCAAACCTGGGTGCTACACAGATGTCAGCCATTATCTGAACACCTCTCTGACCCTAGCAGAATGGGAGGGCTCCCAATTCCAAGGCCTTGAAGGCCAGCCTGGCTAAGCCCTGAGGGCCCTTCACCAAGCCCCAGCCCCTTGGGGTGATGCCCAAGCCCATCTGTGAGGGGTGAGGGATCTAACGGTGGGAGGCAGCAGGGCAGCGGTTGTGAAATCTAAGGTTTTGAAACCGTTGGGCCAACCATGGGAGCGTTCCAGCCGCCAGCCTAGAAACATGGCACCCTCTCAGCCTCCATCCACCCAACTCCTTCCTTCCAGGAAAACTCCTCCCTCCACTTCAGACCCTTCAATTCTCACCTCCGAAATCCCTTCCAGACTCATGCCATCTGGCTCCAATTACTCCCAGAGGCCGCTCCTCTGGCCTGGCCCTGCAGCCCCCTCCCCTTGGCCACCCCCCTGCGTCCTCCATGATTCCTGAGCACTTTCATGGCTCTCTCTGTCCAGCTGCTGCTGGTTAGGCAGGTTTGGCTGTCTGTCACTTGCACTTGTGGTAATGGTGTGTTTTTATGTTCCTGTCATTCCTCTTCATGGAGGGCATTTGGATGTTTGAATGTAAGCCCCCTGAGAGCTTTTCCTTTGTAACTCCCCACAGGACTCTGCACAGATAAGATGGGCCAACTGTCTGCCTGGGTAGGGTCAGTTCATTAAACTCTAACCCGGAGACTCTTAACCCTTTATGTGCCATGCACCCTCTGGGCAGCCTAGTCGTTCTGGAGTGCACAGGGAAGCAAGCATATTGCAAGTTATATATAAAAATATAAATATCATATTATACTATACTATACCATTGTATTGTATTGTATTGCACTGTATTATATTATATTATATTACATTACATTAATTATATTCCTCAATTTAAGGGGAAAATTCCCAATAATTAGAGATGTTCAGAGATGGAACAGGCCCCCTTGGAATGTAAAGGATTATTCATCACTGGAGGGCTTTACTCAGAACTTGGAGATCATAGGTTTAGAGCAGGGAATTCTTTAATGTGGGGTCCATGAACTTGTCTCTAATCTTTTGATAACTATATTTCAATGGAATTAGTTTTCTTTGTAATCCTGTGCACTTTATTCTATGTATAGAAAGACATTATTCTTTTTTAAATTTTTTTATTATTTTATATAATACATAAATATATATTTTATTTATTATTCTTTTATTTTAAAGATTATTCTGAGAAAGGGTCTAAAGGTATCATTCAGCTGCCAACAAAGTTCATCACACACACACCACGAATGTCTGATGTAGGAACTATAGAGGACTAGAAATCACCTAGGCCAACCCTCATATTCTACAGGTGAGGAGGCCCAGAGAGGTCATGACTTACTCAAGATCACATAGGCAAGAAATAAATAACCAAGATGGGATCTTAACGCAGGTCCTCTTGACGCCAAAAGCAGTGTTTGCTCTACTCTACCAAGCCATCCCCCAAACCACAGAATCTCACAAGACATTATAGAAAGGATTCTGGCAAAGGGAGAGGTTGGACTAATTGGCCTTTTAGGTCCCTTCCAACTGAAGGGGGTGGGGATAAGTATAGTTTTTTAAAAAGGCTATGAAATCAAAGGACCTGGGTTCTATCCTAACTTTGATGCTTCTTACCTCTACGTCTTTGGGCAACTCACTTAACCTCCCTGGGCCTCAGTTTCCCCAACTGTAAAATTAAGAGGTTGCTCTAGATGGTCTCTCAGTGCCCTGTCTGCTCTAAATCTGTGATCTTCCATGCGGCAATCCTTCCAGAAGTCATTGCTTTAACCCAGAAACAATGCACAGAGTTGGCTTCCAAGGTTATCTAGTCTATTCCCTCTGTAACTATCATGGCAGGGAGTCTCCGTGTGCTGCTGCTATGAATGGCTTAAAAAAAATCACTCTGTGAACAAACCTTGGGATTAGTCTTGGAACTGAAATGGTGATTCTTTAATGACCAACATCAAAACCATCCCTAACTTTCCCGTGAACTCTTCCTACCGGGGAGAACTTGAGAAACCCGCGTTCTAAGAAGCAAACCCCAGCCATGACCAAGCCCTGGAGGAGACTTTGAGTGGAAGTCCCTTGCCCATCCATATAACCCTGTTAAACTACAAACCATTGTCATTTATTCTACTTAGATGAAATAGAGAAGCTGTCGTGAGAGTTTTTACTGCTCCTAAAAATTCTTATTTGGGACCCAGAGGATGAAAGACTGGAATATTTTCCTTTTCTTAGAATTTGGAGAACATTTGTATCCCTGGATCTGCAAATCCTACTTAATCCGGCTCTTTAAAAATCACATGAGAAGACATCAGATGCATCTTAACCCAACTCTTCAGCTGTTACAAATGTTTTCCCAAATGGACACCAAAAAATGACTTTTTCAGGAAGCCTTCTAGTTTAGCAATTCCAGAAGCTTTTCCAACTATTAGTAAATGTTACTCTGGTTTTACCCTTAGCACTGAACCAGACATTACTTCTTTTTTTTTTTTAATTTGGAATCCTGTCTTAAATTTTTGAATCACAGAATTTAGGGATGTTAACTCTGGATGCCACAAAAAAATAACCAAGAATTTCATGGAAGACAAATAACACTGAGAAAATGTGAAGGAGAAATTTTCCATGTAAGTCTATTTACTAGTTCCTTAAATCAGCTCTCATTAGTCTGGGCTAGAGATAAGAATAAATACCAGAGACTATTTCATCTCAGCCAACCTCTGCGACCTTTTTCATCATTAAATCTGAAACCACAGCAGTCAAAACTCTTTGTGACCCCATTTGGGATTTTCTTGGTGAAGATACTAGAACGGTTTGCAATTTTCTTCTCCAGTTCATTTTAGAGATGAGGAAACTGAGGCAAACAGGGGTAAGTGACTTGTCCAGGGTCACACAGTTAGCAAGTGTCTGAGGCTGAACTTGAACTCAGGAAGATGAATCCTCCTGACTCCAGGCTCCACAGAGCTCCATTCACTGGGTCACCTAGCTGCCCTCTGGCATAGTACAGAAGTCAAGTGGAAAAGGGCTGGAAAGGTAGGAAGAAGCTAGGCTGACAGTAGTAGGGAGTCAATGGAGTTTAATGAGTAGGGAGTGAGGTGGTCTGACCTGTCTCTTAGGGAAATCACTTTAGTAAATGAATGAAAAAAAGATTTGAGGCAATTGAAATAGCTTAGGCAAGATGTACAAGGATATGGCTGTAGGGATGGAGAGAAGGGAACTTGTATGAATGATACTAAGAAGGGAGGAACAAGCTCTAACAATAGACTAGATTTTCGGGATGAATGTCAATCAGTCAACCAGCACTTAATAGGGGCTTTCTAAGTGCCATACTAAAAAAAGTGGGGGGCTGGGAAGGGGAACAGTCCCTACCTTTAAGAAAGTGCATTCTTAAGAAAGTGGGGGAGATTATAATATAATAATTAATAATATGATACATTAGATAATATAATTAATTGTATATAATATGTAGTTAATATATTAGATAATATAATTAATTATATAAAATATAATTAGTATATTATTTACACATTACATATAAATATATAATAATATAACAATAATAATGATGTAATATTCTAAATAACTATATTATATCAGTTAATGATGTAAAATACATACAGAGAAGATGGACAATCATCTTAGAATAGACGGCATCACTACTGAAGGGAAGAGGAAAGGTCTTCTACAGAACATGGGCTTAAGCTGAGTCTCTGAGTAGGAGGTGATGGGAAAGAGTGCTCCAGGCAGGGGGTACAGCTAGTGCAAAGTCACAGAGATGGGAGATGAAAGCCAGAGGGAAGCAATGAAGTTCATTTAGTAAGAGGGTAATATGGTCAGAGCTATGCTCCAAGAAAAAACCCATCTTGGCAAGCTGAGTGGACAATGAACTGGAGTGGAGAGAGACAGAGACAGAGACAGAGAGAGGAGGCAATTGTAGTTGTAGTCTGAACTAGAGTTACATCTGGGTCAGTAGAGAAAATTGGACAAAAAGGAAAGATGTGAAGGAAAAAAATGACAAGATATGGCAACAATTTGGAGATGTTAGGCAAGTGAAGAATCTTGGGATGGCACCAAGGTTGTTGGCCTTTGTGAATGGGAAGATGGCAGAGTAACATGGAAGGCAGGGAATGCAACAATCTTGAGGAGAAAAGATAATGCAGTCAGTTTTGGATATGTTGAGTCTGAAGAAGGCTAAAAGGCAGCTAGTGATGTGGGATTATACCTCAAGAGAGAGCCTAGGTCTGGATAGGGAGATCATTTGCATAGAGATAATTGAACCCAGTGGAAGTGATGAGATCACAAAACAAGACAGTATGGAGGGAGAAGAGAAGGCCAAGGTCAGAGCTTGGGGGGCATAAGTGTGAAGGGGTGGGATATAAAACCAATCCTCTGGGACTCTAGGACCAGTGATCTCCCTACCAGATTTGAGTGACTTCCCTGTAAACCAAAGGGAAGTCTTAAAAACAACCCAAAACTACAAACTTGAATGAAAGAACAAGGGACTGATCATATTCGTGGAGTGGAAAAGGTTGTACCCTATATCTTAAAGGAGTCTGGCAGAGAGGGGATGGATTATTTGTAAAAATCCAATCCATATTTTTGCTGGCAGTGGGAAAGGGAGATTATTTCTTGAGCCAACGTGTAGGATAAATCTTTATGAACATTGCATGCACAAATTATTTTTTTAAAAACCAGGAAACATATTGGATGTAGGCACAGTCACAGTACCAAGACGAAGAAAGGGCTGTTGCCTTTATAAACTGCTCTAGGCCTCATTCTGAGTCTCCAGGCCAGCCAAGAACCCACATCTCACCTTGTCCTCCAACAAATCTGAGTTCGATTTGGAAGCATTCAGGGTTTCTTTTGGAAAATCAAGGGGAGGAGAATTTAATAAAGGAAAAGTCTATTAGCATGAGCACTGCAAGATTTTATGGTTTGGGGGGAATCTGAACTACATCCAAATATAACACCAAAGACTTGAAACTGAAAAGGAACCCAAGAGAATGTGGGATGGTCAACTCTGTCGTTTACATTGAGATCCTCAGGCCTTAACAAGATACAAAAAAGGACTTTCCGAATGTATACAAAGTCAGGGGAGAGGGGGAAGAAAGGATCTTTATACATATTATTACAGCAGGAAAGACCAATGTGTATATTAAGCAGACACACAAAAGGGCTTGGATTAAGGATCCCTGAGGGATGCTAACCTTGGCGGGAACAGAATTACACCACCATGGAGAGGTATGATCTCCTAATCTCCTGCATCATGTGAATCCTCTCGGGCTGTGTGTGGACAACGGACTGGGGAGGGGCAGTCATCCAGAAGGGGTCCTCTGGGGCGCTCAGAGGAAAATAAACTGCCCCAGCTGTGCCTGTGCAGTGGAAATTCAGCTCTGCCTGCTCCGGACCTGGAAGATCACCAAACCCGATTCTCATCCCAGCAACTGAATGAGAGATCCAAAAATGCTCCTCAGACTTTCAGACTAAGGAAAGTTTTTTTCTGCCATATCATGCATACCTACTTCTTGGACCCTCCCTGACCCCCAGATCCTTTTTCCTTACTGCCATTCAGGTGTCCCTCCCTGGTTCTTTTTCATAAAATGTTACTGTCACTCTCAGGAAAGCCTCCAAGTATTCTTGCTAGAGGGTCAAGGGAGGGAGGGAAGGAAGGGAGGGAAGGAAGGGAGGGAGGAAGGAAGGAAGGAAGGAAGGAAGGAAGGAAGGAAGGAAGGAAGGAAGGAAGGAAGGAAGGAAGGAAGGAAGGAAGGAGGGAGGGAGGGAGGGAGGGAGGGAGGAAGGAAGGAAGCATTTATTAAGTACCTACTACATGCCTGGAATTGTACTAAGCACTTTATAAATATTATCTCAGGGTGGCTAGGTGGCACAGTGAATAGAGCACTGGCCCTGAAGTCAGGAGGACCTGAGTTGAAATCCAGCCTCAGACACTTAACACAAAAAAAAAAAAAAACTAGCCGTGTGACCCTGGGCAAGTCACTTAACCCTAATTGCCCTACCTTGCCCCCCTCCAAAAAGCAATCAATCAATCAATAAATGGATAAATAAACAAATTAAATAAATAAATGAATGAAATTCAATAAATATATAAATAAATAAATGTATGTTATCTCATTTGCTCCTCATAACCCTAAAAGGTAGGTGTTATTATCATTCCCACTTTACAGCTGGGGAAACTGTAGCAGACAGAGGATTAGGTGACTTGCCATGGTTCACAGAGCTAGTAAGAGACTGAAGCTGGATTTTAACACAGATCTTCCAGCCTCCAGAAGCATTGCTTGGTCTGAGTTTTTCTGCCTAATGATACTTAGACGCACCAGTACATCCTCTATACCACCTACCTGCCTGACGATAGGTAGCTTATTATAGTGACTAGAACACTTGGCTTGGAGTCAGGAAGCCCTGAGTTCAAATCCAGATCCAGACACTCACTAGCTGTGAAACCCTAGCTAAGTCACTTAACCTGTCTTCCTCAGTTTCCTCAAGTGTGAAATGGGGATGATAATATTAGCACCTCCCTCCTAGCGCTGTGGTAAGGATCAAAAGAAATGATATCTATCAAGTGTTCATCTTGGTGCCTGACACATCATAGGGGCTTAATAATGATTATCTCCTTCCTTCCTATGACCGAATAGATACTCGAAGATAAACCCCCTTCCACACTCACACTCACACACACTCACACTCTCACACACACTCATACACACTCACACACACACATACTCAAACAGGGTTCAAATACAGAGACTGAGCCTGCTATCCAAGAACCATCACAGTTCCCCGAGAAGCTCATCACCATATTACCTACAGGTGGGTTTGTTTGGGTTTGTTTTTTTTTTCAGCCACAGCAGCACTCAAAAATCAACTAAATGGAAGAGGGCTTGCAACCTGCATCAGTGGAGTGACTACCTACACCAACCAAATCACATATCCTTGAAGTGATATTTAAAAAAAAAGAAAATCTTTGGGAAGAAATGACCTGACCTCTGCCTGCAAAATGAAAAAGGCCTCTATTACAGACATGCGTACTGTGTCATCATCTCAGTCAAAGAGCTCAGAGAAAAATAGCAGTACTCTTTCCATTAGCCAAGAGTCTAACTGAGGTCCAGCAGCAGCCCAGAAAGGAAAAAGCAAGTTGACCCAGCTCGTCCCAAGGCAGGCACTGATTATTCCTGCGGCTTTAAGACTACACTCTCATAAATGAGATGCCTCTGTTGGACACCACGCTCTAAATAAACAGACTCCTCTGGCCGACACACTACTTCCTGTAGAGTTCTGGTGGGTAGGGGTTTGCAGAGCCTGCCAAATTCAGTGACCAGCAACTTTGGAGCTGACTTAGAAAACAAGCCCCGAAGACCAGAGTCCAGAGTAAACAAGGGGGCAAAGCCACATTAAACAGAGAACAAATTACTATCCAGGCAGGACTACCTTTAAGGGTTCCTCGGGAAAGAACCAAGATGGGAAAGTCAGGATATTCTGCATCCATCATGGACGAGGGAAAAGGCATTATTTGAAATCAAGCTCCTCGGCTAACTAGAAGTGATAGGTTCATAACTGGGGGAAGGGGGGACAGATCATTGCTAGCATAATGAAAGCAGTTCATGGTCTTTGGCACAACCTTGGGTTTAGAGTTGAGCTCAGGTCGCTTAGCCTCCTGCAGGGACATCACCCTCCAGATGCCCAAACAACAACGGCATCAAATGAGACCCATGGGTGCCTGTCTTCACTCACCTGGAGAAAACCACACTGGCAGATGACCAGACCCCCCAGCTGCTGCCCAAAGAAAGAAGGCACAGAGAACCCCAAAGAGGGCCGGGGGGAGCTGGATGGAGATGGACGTACAGGATTTAGAGAACTGGACAAAACTCAAGAAAAATTAAAAAAAAAAACTGCAATATATGGGACTAGCCAGTAGAAGGAAGCTGGTTGAAGGCAACGATGAAAATAGGGGCTTGGGGTCCCTGAGCCCACATGTTCATACCGAATAAAACAAATAATTTGGGGAAATGGAAAAAGGGAAGGGAGGACAAATGGAAGACTAAAGGTTGGGATAAGAAAGGATAAAGGGCATTATTTTATTTCGAGAAACTAAAAAACATCATTCTGAAAAGGGGACAATAGGTTTCACCAAACGCCGACAGGGTCAATGATACAAAAAAAAGCTAAGAACTGCAGTACTAAAGACATGTCTAGGACAATGACAAGTCAAGTGACTTACTCCAGGACAAGTATATGGCTTGGACCTTCAATGTTGGTCTTCCTAGCTTAAGTTCCAGCTCTCTACCATGCTTTCTATGAAGGGAAAAGCAAGTAATATCTAAGTGCTAAATTAACAGAATAATGATAATGGAAATCAGACAAGGCCTAAGCTTGAATCTCCCCCCTTTCCCACCATACTTACTAGCCGCATCACCCCAGTTAAGTCCATTAATCTGTCTAATTGACCAAATGGGATCTAATAAGTACCGATGTAGGAATTTGTTGATGTTCAGTCATGTCCAACTCTTTGTGACCATACTGTCCATGGGGTTTTCTTGGCAAAGACATTGGCATGGTTTGCCATTTCTTTCTCCAATGGGTTAAGGAAAAAAGAGGTTAAGTGAGTTGCCCAGGGTCACATAGCTAGGTCACGCAATCTGAGGCTGAATTTGAACTCAGGTCTTGCTGATTCCAGGCCCAGTGCTCTATCTACTGAACCATCCAGCTATCCCCTCTATGTAAGAATAGACTTTATGAATTAGGGATATTTATTAGTAATAAAGTTTCTTAAATCAGAAGAAAAAATATCAAGACCAACATGATGGAGGAGAAAGAGTATGACATAAAATCAGAAGACCTGAGTTCAAATCCCACCCTCATACTTAATCTGTGTTTTGGGGAAAAACACTACCCCCCATCCATCTAACTTAATGATCCTATAACTCCAGTCAAGTCAAGACAACAGGAAAACATAAAGTTAGAGAAGTGAGACCTTTGGACTCTGCATATCCAGTCTCTTCACGTGCCAAGCAGCATATGCACACTGGAGAACAACCGGCAAGCCAACCATCTGGGATACGGATTTGCACACACTCTTTTGTCTATACTGTTGCCAAAAAAAATCTTAAAATCAAAAACGCACATTTTCATCTGTGAATGATGCCTGAATGGAAATATGTCCTAACAACAGGGCAAATTATACAATGAAAGAAAAAAAAAAGCGCCCGAATGGTTGCTATAGCAACACTATGAAAGGATCGGGTTCTAACTCCGGCCTCCATAAGGGCAAAATGCCCTTTTGGTTAAAACATTTTGGTGCAGGGCAAGGGAGGCCAAGGCCATCTTGCACTCCAGCCAGGAGGAGGGGGCGGGGATGGGGAAATGATACAAGATGCTTTTTTCAACTCAACTGTCAACTCTTAGACAGCACAGAACATAAAACAGTCTTGCTTTGTGTTGCAATGAAGCCTTTCATTGCAGAAGTGCAAAGGTCAACAATCTCCATACCATTCGGATAGAAGGATGATGTACTTCTCTAAACAGGCGGTCCTCTAACACTGTTCGGAGGGCCTGGGGACAAACGAAAAGCAGAGCCCTGCAGCCCCTTGGTTAGTGGGCTGCTGATGACCATGGCTTCGCCCCACGCTTCTGCCGCATCAATCTCCATTTCTACCATTTCTCAAAACTCCGAAGCTGCCTCTTTGGCAAACAACAATTCAGTCATCCGTTGGGTTTGGAGACTGGAAATTTCCTCTTAAACACGCTAAGAAATTGTCCTTAGGTCTACTTTGGCTCAATTCTAATTGATCCATGTTGTCCTCTATAGCTTCTTTCCACCTTCACCCCCCCAAAAAAAACCCCCACAACTTTCTTCTTTTTTTTTTAAATTGGGGTTAAGTGACTTGCCCAAGGGCACATGGCTAGTTGTGTGTGTGTGTGTGTGTGTGTGTGTGTGTTAAGTGTCTGAGGCTGGACTTGAACTCAGGTCCTTCTGACTCCAGAGCCAGTGCTCTATTCACAGCGCCACCTAGCCACCCCCAAAGCTACCACTTTCAAGATACTTCACATAATTGTCTAATTTCCTTGCCATCACAGTTTATGCTAAATATTCTTATTATATACTGTAGCTTCTTGCCTATAAGATGAATGTCAGAGAAAACTGGAGAAAAAGTCCATGAACGACCCTAAAGTCTGTCTCTTTTACCTTCAGTCACTTAATATGAGTCGGGTAGATGAAGTCTGGGGCAGATAGGTCATGAAGTGGATAGAGTGCTAGGCCTGCAATCAGGAAGACTTAAATTCAAAGCCAGCCTCAGACTCTTCCTAGCTGTGTGACCTTGGGCAAGTCACTAAACCCTGTTTGCCTCAGTTTCCTCATCTGTGAAATGAACTGGAGAAGGAAATGCAAATCACTCCAGTATCTTTGCCAAGAAAACCCCAAATGGGGTTACAAACAAGCTGAAATCTTGGGGAGGGATCCTAGTATAATGAACAGAATACTATACTTGCAATTAGGAAAGTGAGGGGGTCACATACCACGTCAGAGTCTGACTCGTCCCCTTCTCACACATGTTGATGAGGAAGCCAGCCTCAATGACCCCTTTGAAATTTCTGACTTTGGGGGCGGCCAGGTGGCTCAACGAGTAAGAGCACCGGCTCCAGTGTTGGGACGACCTGGAGATCGAATCCCGGGCTCAGACACTCAGCACCACACCCAGAAATAACTGGCCTTGTAACCTTGAGCAAGTTACTTAACCCCGATTGCTTAATTTAAAAAAATAAATTAATTAATTAAAAAAAAAGAAATTTCTGACTTTGGGCCCACACCTCCCTGTTATGATTGTCACAAGGAACCCAGCTTGCCCTACTATTCTCTCCGTTTCTCTATTCTTTACTTTGCTTCAGTTGTGATAAAGATGTTCTTGGTTCTCCCTTTGCTGATTCTCCCCACTCTTCTCCTCAGTCTAAAACCCTCTCCCACAGAACCAGGGGTTGGAAGAGCCCTCCAGGCTCATGCAGTCCACACTTCCCCACCCTGAGGTGCTCCCTTCTGCAGGAAGCCTTCCTTCCTCTGATCTATCCTGCATCCGTCCTGTTTGTATCCAGGGTGCACATCGCCTCCCCCATTAGACTGCGATCGCTTGAGAGTAAGGACCTTTTTTGACCTTTCTGTGTCTCCCCATCACTTAGCATCATGCCTGGCATACAGTAGGTGCTTAATAAATGTAAAAAGACCAACCAAATGTCCAGTTATCATTGTGTGCTCTTGGCTGGGTCACAGCCTCCCTGGAGTTCAGGTTCCTCCTCAATTAAAGGACAAGGTGACCTCTAAGGAACAAAGGGTCTGGAGCTGGAAGGTCATCTAGTCCCATGCTCCCATTTTATTGATGAAAATACTGAGGGCCAAGGTGTCCAAGTTAGCTCATTCAAGTAGCAGAATCAGGATAGAACTTGGATCTTATAACTCCGAGCTTAGCCCTGTTTCTACTGCACACTCTGGTGCCTCTCAGTTTTAATTCCCATGATTACACGATCTCGGTTCATATTAGGTCTCCCCACGAAAGAAAACTACAGCTAAGCCTAGAGGAAAAGTTACACTCACAAGGACGTCTTAAGGCTAATATATCCCAAATGACACCCTGGCCAAGTTCTGACGGCAATTCATGTCAAGAGAGAACAGGTCACAGAGATGGTTTCCATCTCTCCATCAGGAGCATTGAGATCTTCCTGCCCCAGACCCACAGGCTTCCTCTGCTGGGGGCACTGGTTTTCCACAATTGCCCCACTCCTCACAAGTCCCTTCCAGCCCTAATGGCGGCCCTGTGCCCACGCTGAAAAAAACAAACCTGGAAATATTTATGTTTGAGATCTTATGAGCAGCAAAGAGGGAGCTGGTGTCAAAGCAAACTCTACAAATACAAACACTGGATATTTATGAAAAAGCAGAATCACCAAACAAACCAAGTGCAGGCAAGATCAGCGCTGGCAGTTTGTTTAAAAGGAAACTGC
Organism: Petaurus breviceps papuanus; assembly: GCF_028583685.1. Classification (NCBI taxonomy): domain Eukaryota; kingdom Metazoa; phylum Chordata; class Mammalia; order Diprotodontia; family Petauridae; genus Petaurus; species Petaurus breviceps. Next base: position 33,154,840 of record NW_027185850.1, on the reverse strand, counting down.
CCTGGAAACCATCCCAGCCTGCTAGGGATGGCATAGTTCAGAGCATCCTTCTTGCTGCAGACATCCACTGGGAGCGAGCCACCCTCCCCTTTCTTGGGAAGCATATTTCCTCTTCTATTTAATCGGAGTGGGGCCCACTAAGGAAATCGGATTCCATTTACCCCAGGTCTGAATGTCCCATGTTGGGGAGGAAAGAAAGGAAAGAAGGCAGTTCAGTGCAAAGGGAAAGTTAGTCATATAAAAAGCACTCCCTCTGCCAAACTGCCAAAGCACCTAATCCAGGTTAGGCTAAAAAGCATGCAGAATGTAAGCTCCATGACGGCAGGCTCTGACATTTCTTTTTCTTTGTTACCTTTGGTACTTAGGAAACACTCAACATTTCCAACATTTTCAACATCTGTCGAAAGGCAGAGCTCAGATCTTAAAATTCTCCCAGCAGCAGCAGCACCAAACAGTGCTTTCAGCATGAAAAGCTCCTAAGAAATGTCCTTGTGGGATAACAAGGCAGCTAGACAATACAGATAGAATGCTGAACTTGAGAGTCAAGAAGACCTGAATCCTAATAAACTAGCTATGTGTCCCTGAGCAAGTCACTCAAGCATGTCTGCCTCAGTCTGCAAATCTGGAAAATGGGGATAACAACAGCATTTACTTTTCAGGTTTGAGGATCAAGTGAGATATTTGTACAGTGCTTTGCAAATCTTAAGGTATGATATAGATGGTAAATTTATATAGTAATATATAATATACATAGTACCACACAAGTGGTACACTTGTAGATTGTTGTAGTTGCTATGAAGAACAAGCCACGACTTAAGTCTCCCTAGCTCAGACCTCAATATTCTGCCTCAATATTCTGTCTAGAGCCTCTTCTCAAGAGAAAACAAGACTTGAGGGATTAAGGAAAACTATTGATCTGAATAAAAGCACAATAATCATCTAGGAACCACTTGGCCAGAAATCTCACCAGAATAACCAAAAGCAATGTGACAAAGTCCATACCTCCAAGCCATCCATGTCTTTACCATGGGAAGCACCAACCCTTGGCTGGCTGACTTATACCAAGCATGATTCTCTCTACAGCAGGCATTCTGAACCTTTTTATGCTGATGGACCTCTGATAGTTTGGAAAAGCCTATCTAAAATCATGTTTTTAAGTAAATAAAATGCATAGCATTACAAAGGAAACAAATTCCATTCAAATATAGTTTTCAGAATTTTTTTAAAAAACAAGCTCATGGACACCAGGTTAAGAAACCCAGCACTACGTGAATGATACCCAACAAAGTCATGTACCCAGCTATTGATGATCTCCAGAAAGGGGGAGCCCAGGCTCTCCTGCAGAGTCCCTTCCACTTATGGGCAGCCTTGATTATTGGGAAGGCTTTCTTCACACAAGCACATTCCCATCTCTCTGCAGCCTCTACCCACTGATCCAAGACCTCCTCTCAAGCCTAATACCTCTTCCATAAGACTGCCCTTCAAATACTTGAAAACATCTAACGTATCACCAAATCTTCTCTCTAGGTTTTAAATACCCTCAGCTCTTTCATGAGGCAGCTAGGTGGCACCATTGTGTACAGGACACTGGGCTTGGCATCAGGAAGATTCATCTTCCTGAGTTCAAATCTGACGTCAGATACTTCCTAGCTATGTGACCCTAGGCAAGTCACTTAACCCTGTTAACTCCCTCAATTTCCTCATCTGTAAAATAAGAATGAGCTTTGCCAAGAAAACCCCAAATGGGATCACAAAGACTCAGACACGACTGAACAACAATGGTTCTTTCAATGGCTCCTCAAGGAATATGGTACCTAGTCTTGTAACCATCCTGATATCCTGACACAAGGTAGGTGCTTAATAAATGCTTATTCACTGAATGACTCTCCTTTGGATACACTCCAATTGGTCAATGGAATCAGAAAGAGGGTGGATAACTTTAAAAGCCAGTGAGCTGATAAAGGAAAGGGGGTGATAGGAGGTAGGAAATTTGATATTGACTGAAGATGCAGTCTTCAAATATGGAGATTAGCATGGAGATTTCTATGATATGGGAGTCAATGAAGGTATAGGGTCATGAAGAAATAAGCTTATGCAAGTTGAATTGAGTAATTTGTCCTTCATTCTCAAAGAGGACCAATGACATCATTGAGGTTGATGTCTTGAGAGTGAATTGGCTTTAAGTGAGACAGAGCTATGCAAAGTAATCAGCCTCACTCTCTCCTCCAGAGTCACTGGAGTCCAGAGCCAAGACAAAAGTCAAGATGACCGGCAACACCCATTCAATGTGCATAAAATGCATAAATAAAGGAACAAAAATAAGCATGAGAGAGAGAGAGAGAGAGAGAGAGAGAGAGAGAGAGAGAGAGAGAG
>NW_027185850.1:33133899-33152457 GCF_028583685.1 Petaurus breviceps papuanus | reverse complement strand
GAGAGAGAGAGAGAGAGAGAGAGAGAGAGAGAGAGAGAGAGAGAGAGAGAGAGAGAGAGAGAGAGAGAGAGAGAGAGAGAGAATTGGTTAACTGCATGAACAACCTCTCAGAGTAAACAGCTGATCAGGTCAAACAAAGCCCATACCACTTCAAAGGAAGGTCAAAAGAGAAAATCTGATTCCAGTAAACAAAATCACAGCCACTCTAGCAACTAATGAAAGTGTTTGCAGCAAACAAACCTCTGGTGTTGCTATCGTTGTTTCTAGACACAGGGGAAACATCACAAAAACTGAGCTCTCTAGGCCAATGGAAGGTGATGGATGATGGCTGCATTTGACTTTCTAAGTCAAGGGGGCAATGAGGAGTTGATTTTTATAATGATAAAAAAGCTAATATTTGCTCCCCACCCCCAGCCCCTTTGTCCTCTATGAAAAAAAAATCTGCTTTTTCTTAGTTGTTTATACTTTTCTGCTCTCTTGTTGCCAGAGAGTCTTTTCTCCAGTTTCCTGCTCATTTTCAGGGAAGCTGTTTCCAAAGGCAATGATTACAAACAGGAGGTGAGGCCCACAGATGTAATATACTCTATACAAATATAGGTTGATGATGTCCTTAGGAGAGCCCAGAAGTGACGCCAACATCACACACAACCTTGGTACCAAGCTTTATTTATAGGCTGCCATAAAGCACATCTCTTATTTAAACTATCTACTTGCCGATACAACTTCTGCCTGACAATTTCCTTACCAGCTGACACTAGTTATTATTTTGAGGCACACTCCTGAGCACCTATTCACCTGGGAGAATAAAGAATGGTGTGTGATACAGTGGAAAGGGGGCTGGATTTCAAATCTGGGGACCTGAGTGTGCATCTCAACTTGACCATTTACTAACATGGTGACCTTGAACAAGATATGACACCTGTGTAGACCTCAGTTTCCTTATCTGCAAAATAAAAGGGTTGGACCAGATGGCCTCTGACGTTCAATCCAGCCATAAATGCACAATTCTACAACGACAGGTGGGGCAGCTAGGTGTGCAAGTGGATAGAAGCCAGTCCTGCAGTGGGCAGGAGCTGACTTCAAATCTGACCTCGGACACTGACTAGCTCTGTGACTCTGGGCAAGTCACTTAAACTTGTTTGCCTCAGTTTCCTCATCTGTAAAATGAGCTGGAGAAGAAAATGGCGAACCACTCCAGTATCTTTGTCAAGAAAACCCCAAATGGGGTCACAAAGAGCCAGCTATGAACACCACCAACAACAATGATCACAGATATGGATTAAAAAAAACCTTTTTTTTTAAACTAAATAGTAGAAATAAGTTCTTTGAGGGCAAGGACTATGTCACTTTTTAAAATTTTCAATGTTTGGCACATAATAGTCACTTAATAAATGCTGATTAATTGACTGACTGGTCAATCTACAAATAATCCTCAAAATAAATGAATTCCATTTCCTGCATGGATCAATAATAGTATATCCATAAAAAGAAGTCATCCACAGAGAACAACAAAAAGTCAGGCCAGGTGACCAGGGAGGGGGAAGGGGAGGCAGTACGGGCAATAGTAAAGAAGGCCAATGCAAATTTTATGGATTCAATAGAATTTTGGCAGACTTGATGAATTTTGAAAACTATTTGCAGGGCTGCAATGATATTATATTTCCATGTTCACATACACAGGAAGTAAAAGATATTTAATACTTTTTTCACTGTTGTACTAGGATTCTCTCCATCTATCCCCCACCTTTTATCCATAAATAAATGCTTCCTTTTTTTCCATTCCCTGTGCTGTCCCTGGCCTTCTGGCACCTTTGCCCTCTCTCTCACTTTCTCTCTCTCTCTCTCTCTCATATATGTATGCATTTATGTATGGATGGATTGGCAAAACATATGATTTTGTGTCTCTACTGGATGGCTGAGTCACAGGACTGATGGGATTTCCAAAGGTCATTTGGTATATTGTCTCAATTTTAAAAAGTGATGGGCCACAACCATTCACTTCTTATAGGTCTTTAGGGAAGGAAATTTCCCAATTTCCTTTGGTAGCTCAGCACCACAAATGGGAACCATTCCTAGTGTCTAACTCAATTTTTTAATATACATATTCCAAAATACTAGAAAAAGCATCACTTCTGACACTGTTTTCAACAATACCTTTGGGAAATCTCATTGCTTTCCCCTTCTGACCAGTCCTTTCAAAAACCTTTCTCCACAGAAGACATCTACTACTAATTTTGCACGTGTGCACACACACACAAACACACAAACATACAACATATCTCATGTCTGTCCCCTGTTTTATACTCCCATAGCCACCACCTTATAGTTCAAGCTCTCACCTTTTACCTAGTCCAGGGGAACCTTCAGCCTTGAGGCCATATGTGGCCGTCTAGGTACTCAAGGATGGCCCCCCTTTGACCCAATCCAAACTTCGAAGAATAAAATCCCCTTAATAAAAGGATTTGTTCTGGGGCGGCTAGGTGGTTCAGTGAGTAAAGCACCACCCTGGAGTCAGGAGGACCCAAGTTCAGTTCGGTTCCGGCCTCAGACACTTAACACCCACCCACACACGCACATACACACACACACACACACACACACAACTAGCTGTGTAACCTCGGGCAAGTTAACCCCAATCGCCCTCCAAAAGGGAAAATATAATAATAATAATAAAAGGATTTGTTCTGTAAAACCTGGACTCAGTCAAAAGGCCACAACTGAGGACCTAGAAGGCCACGTGCAGCCTTGAGGCCACAGGTTCCCCACCCCTGATCTAGTCTAATACAACAGCCTAATTGGACTCCCCCAATCTCCAGTCTCCCCAGTTTTCTTCTCCAATTAATCCTTTACATAAGGGCCAAAACAATCTTTTTAGTACATAGGAGAAGCAACATGGCATGACAGGTAACCTCCTCCTTACTGCTACTACCTTCCCTCTGCAGATTCTTAATAAATGTTTATTGAATGAATGATGTCTCTCCCATTAAACTATAAGCTCCTTGAGAGCAGGAACTATTTGGATCCCCATTGCTCAGGCATAGGACCTGGCACACAGGCCACACATACACATACACACACACACGCTTACTGACTGATATGCTAAACCTGGGATAGAAAGATTTGGGTTCAAATTCTTCCTCAGACACTTTCTAAGTTATGTGATGACTAACTAACAACTTTAATTGAGCCTATCTGCCTTGGTGATGGAAACTGTAATTGTATCAACTCCCTTCCGGTGCCAAGGTGAAGCTCACATGAGAAAATGTGGGTAAAACACTTTGAAAATGTAAAGCCCTATATAAAAGTCAGTTACCATTGTCATCAGGTCCCTCCCCTGCTCACAAACTTCCCATGGCTCCCTATGGCCCCTAGGTTAAAATACAAATTCCTAAATGTGGCTTTCAAAGTCCTCCACGGACTCCAACTATTTTTTTCAGATTTATTTCACATTATTACTCCCCATCCCATCCCGTACATTCTAGTCACTCTAAATGATTTCCTTCCCTGACGGCAGACATTTGCACTGACCATTCTTCACCCCACCCCATTAAAGGACTCCCATCTCCTCCCTCACTCTAGGAATCCTAGCCTGTCTCTGAGGTTCCTCTCAGGGACCACCTCCTCTGTGTAGATTTCCCTGATTCCAATACCCCAAAATGTTCTTCTCTTCAAATAATCCTACAGCATTCTGGATGACTTTCTCATTAGCTCCCTACTTTGTATTTTGTAATATGTATACATCATGCATGTATGCCTACACAAACACACAAAAACACTTGAATATAATTGGGCAGCTAAGTAGAACAGGGTATTAATAATGCTGGATTTGGAGTCAGGAAGATCTGAGTTCAAATCCTGACTCAGACACTCACTAGCTGTGTGATCATGGGTAGAGAGAGGCACATAATCTCTCTCTGCCTTAGTTTCCTCATCTGTAAAATTAGATAGAAAAGAAAATGGCAAGCCACTCCAGTACCTTTGCTAAGAAAACCCAAATGGGGGCAGCTAGGTGAGGCAGTGAATAGAGCACTGGCCCTAGAGTTTGGAGGACCTGAGTTCAAATCCCGACTCAGACACTTGACAATTAACTAGCTGTATGGCCTTGGGCAAGTCACTTAACCCCAACTGCTTTGCTTTCCTCCCCTCCAAAAAAAAAAAAACAAACAAAAGAAAACCCAAATGGAGTCATGAAGAGTTGGACAGAACTAAATAAAAACATTATTCTTACAAACCCCTTGATGACAGGAACATTTTGTCTTTCCATTTCTAGAACCCAGCCCAAAGAAGGACTGGTACTCAATTAAACTCAAGTGTCAGGCAGCAACAGATTTCACTTAGTACACTAAGATAAACACCTGAGTGGGCAAGCCCTCCAGTCCTTTCTTGAAATGTTTTCCTTTCTCTACAGCAATTGATCTGAATTTATTTTCAGTGTAAATACAAGCGCTGCACAATTTAACACCAAGATTGCCGGGCCTTGGCCCTGTGAGCTGGGACAATTGTTTCTTAATCTCTCTGAATGAAACATCCATAAAGAAGCAATTACTGGGTGTCTTCCTAGCCCTCACTAAGAGCTGCATTTCCTTACCCTTCTCCCCCCTACACATTCTCTCCTCTCCCTCAAAGTGGAGAAGGAAAGATGTGGTCCAAGGAGAAAGGAATGAGAGTTGACATTTGTTGCTGCAGCTGTGGAAGGGCCCCAAAAGAATCAGGAGTAGTAATTTACAACATATTGGGGTGAGCTAAATAATCCTACTCTGAAGACAGCCAAATCTGCACACTATTTTCCAGATCAAAATCTATTTTCTCTGCTTTGCCCTCCCCATTCCTGCCCAAAGGGGAGGAGAAGGAGAAGGAGGAAGGAAGAAGAGGAGGAGGAAGGCATATAAGTCATACTAAATAAATGGTTTGGGAAACTGTCCAGCTCTAACCAAAAGAAAGGTCAATAAGAAATGGTTTTCAGGGGAAAAAAAGTTTTTCCTAATCATTAGTGTGAACAGAGGAGCTATGTGGTTTAGTGGATAGAAGGCTGGGCCTGGAGTCAGGAAGACCAGAGTTCAAATCCAGCCTCAACAACTTACTAGCTGCGTGCCCCTGGGAAAGTCACTTAACCCTGTCTGCCTCAATTTCCTCATCTGTAAAATTAGCTGGAAAAGGAAATGACAAACCACTCTGGTGTCTTTGCCAAGAAAACCTCAAATGGGGTCATGGAGAGCTGGACACAACAAAACAACCACAAAGTGTGAGCATGGATTGTGTGGTTTCTCTTTCCCTGAAGATGTGATAACATTTCAGACACATCTGATGAGCCATTTAAATAACAGAGGAGAATAGCACCCAGCATATATCAGGTGCTTACTAAATGTTCACTGGCAGACCAGTGGATTGATGAAGAAACAGACTGGCTCAAACATCTCCTTCCAAAGCTTTCCTAATCCCCACCACTCCCTTTTAAAGCTAATAGCAAACATCTATATAGCCCTTACTATGTGCCAGGGACTGTGCTAAGCTCTTCAACAGTGATTATCTCATGTGATCCTTAAAACAATCCTGGATGGTAGGTGCTATTATTATCCCCATTTTACAGATGGGGAAAACAGAAACAAACAGAGGCCATGTGCCCAAGGCCACATAGCTAGTAAGTTTCTGAGGCAGGATCTGAATTCAGATCTTCCTGCTTCCAAGCCCAACTCTCAATTCACTGTACCATCTATCCAATGATGCCTCCTTTCTTTGAAGGTAAGTTCCTTGAGGGCAAAGACTGTTTCACTTTGGTCTTTTTATCTCCAGCACTTACTACACAGTGCCTAGCACACAGAAAGAGCATAATAAATGCTACTTGGTTGACTGAGGGATAAGGAAACCCATTCTGTCAAATATACTAATTCACCCTAATCTATATCAAGTCAGAAAGATTAAAAGATGAGGCTATTTCCACCCCTAGATGACAACCATTTTCCTACAGCTCCCCTGGAATACAATAGCTCAGAAACATATTATAGCAGGGATTCTTAAACTGGGGTCTATTGCATTGTATTAGGTTATTGTAATGTTAATGGGATTTAAGATCTTCCTGCCCATTAATAGACTTCACAGGGAGCCCATTAAGGGAAGCTTGCTTAGGGGAGGCTTGCTTGTAGGAAGACTTTCACACCTCTTGTTAAATTCTAATTAGGCACTGAGTCATGAGGGTTGTGATGCCCTCTGGCTCTAAAAAGGGTGTCTATAGATATAGATATAGATATATGTGTGTGTATGTGTGTGTGTGTGTGTGTGTGTGTATCACATACACTCTAAGGTTAGCATTTTGCTTTGGGGCTCACTCATTGGAAGAGTGTTCTTGTGACTTGACCAGATGAGACTCTGAGTAGCTGTTAATGAGTCTCCCACCCTTGGAAAGTCCAGATGTTAGTGCTTCCCTCTCTGGTAACTATACATGTATCAGACAGTTGGATCTGTCTGTTGATCTGTGCTAATTTCTCACACAGTTAGAAGCCCTGTCTGTTGGTTTTTATTTCTCTGTATTCTCTCTATTTTCTTTGTTTGGATTTTCTCTGAAGTTGAGGGTACTGATTTTTCCCCTGAACTAATGAATGTAATTAAAAAAAACTGCTGATCCCTTGAACAGCTATCTTTCCTCATCAAGCAGATCTAAGAACCTGTGCTAGCAGCCATCCTGAGTATGCCAGTGTGATTGCTGTTACAAGTATGCCGATAGATTTAAAGAGGTCCGTGAACTTAGATGGAGGGAAGGGGGGGGGAGATCAGATCTTTATTTTCACTAACCTCTAACTGAAATTTAGCATTTCCTTCAAGTATAAATTTAATATACAAAACATAATTTTGAGAAGGAGTTATACACTTCACCATCACTGCCAAAGGAGTTCAATACACACACACACACACACACACAAAATTAGGAAGCCTTGATTTATAGGGAGATAGTGTGGCACAGAGGAAGGAAGGTCTTCCTTGGCTTCAGGAAGAACTAGAGCTGAATCCCACCCCTGACACTGGCTATGAAACCTCCCGAAAACCACTTGACTTCTTTCAGTCTCATCTGTAAAATGGTGATAATAATTCCTGTAGAACCTGCCTAGTGGGTCAACAAATAATGATCAGCTAGTCAATCACCAACCATTTATGAAGCCATGTGCTAGTGTCCCAGGCACAGTTCTAATATTCCCCTGTACTTGTAAGTCCCAGTTAGGCCCTGGAAGATACAAGAAGAATGAAATAACTCCGACTCTCAAGGCACTTATTTTCAAGCAGAGGATAAGTGTATACATATAAACACAGAAAGAATAAAATGAGATAATATAGGAAACATACTTTACAACCTTTTTTTTTTTTGCTTTTTGGAGGGGGGAAGGTAGGGCATTTGGGGTTAAGTGACTTGCCCAAGGTCACACGGCTAGTAAGTATTAAGTGTCTGAGGCTGGATTTGAACTCAGGTCCTCCTGACTCCAGGGCCAGTGAGAATTCTATTCACTGTGCCACCTACAACTTTACAACTTTCAAAAGTCATATAAGCATCATTTATTATTATTTTTATTGTTATTATAATAACTGTTGGCCAATGCCTCTGAAAGATGAACTTTTAAAGAAAAATCTTTCAGATACTGAGGCAGATTCCGAGTAATCACCATGGAGGAAGAATCTGAAGTTCAATGAGGCTTTTTGAAATGCTTTTCTATTTTTCTAGCACCCTCTTCCCCAGATCAGAACACAATTCCCCCTAAAGAACTTCTCATTCATATTGAAGTAACCCTGCTTCACCACAGCACTGGAAGGAAAACCCTCTAGTTAAAAAAAAAAATGGCTTGTTGGCTCATTAAAGGCGCAGTGGCTTTGGCGGTGAACACATTCACCTACCTCTCCCTCAGGCTGGCCAGGTCCTTCATCGGGATTCCGAAGATTCAGGATGTGTACCTCCTGGGGCAAACTGGTCGTACCCCGGCTCGCACAGCCAGACAAGACTGTGAAACTCTCCAACAGGGCTTGGACAGGGTGTGAGGAGTTGACAGGGGACAGCACACACTCTGTCCGAGGCACGGGACCTGCAGAGAGGAAAACAGCCAGAACTTACACATGCCACTCAGAAACATCAGAACTCATCCGAAAACATGCATCCTCCTGGCATTCAGATTCTTCCTCTTGAGTCCTCTGGCCACTGCCAACTTAGCTTAGACCCAGGGTGACAACGGAGGTTTATTATTTCCAACATTAAGAGAGAATGGCTAAACTATTTTTCTAAGAAACCAATATGTTTCATTTCTTTTGAGTGGTTTGTTTTTTTTAATCCCCTTTTGGCTCACAATACTCTGTAAAATTCCTCTGGGTAAGGACACTCCCCATTTGACATTTGCACAGGTCTCCTCCCAAACATCAAAAGAACCCCCACCTCCCTCTGGAAAGGATATTAAAAAACCACAAACACCTAGAACAAGTATATTTATTCATTGATTTAGATAATACATTCAAATTCATTCACTGGGCAAATACCGATTAAGTGCCTAATTCAATACACGGGCGTTCCACTGGTTCCCACAAAATATATAATGTGTGTGTGTGTGTGTGTGTGTGTGTGTGTGTGTGTGTGTACGTACAAATATATAAAAAGGCACAGAGGAGATTTCCAACCTGTGGGGACAATCTCTACAGGATAGTCACAGAGCAAAGATAAGGATCACACCAGGATGGGAAGGACTATATGGGTAGTGATTTAGTACCCAAAACCACACTGAAGAGATACATCACACCTCTGCTACAGGACTGCAGTATTAAAGAGTGAATTTCCCTCATGCCAAAGGGCCCCAAGTCTTCATGAGACTGATTGCCCAGGCACCCTCCCTCATTGCAGAAAGAACCCTAGCCCTCCCTATTCCCCGAGCTCTCTCCTAATTCATCCTTCCTAAAAACAACCTTGTTCCCCTATAGATGCCCCTCCTTCTCCTCTGCTTCCCCCTCTCTCTTCCCCACAACATTACCAGTTGTGCGGTCTTCCCATATCAGACTGCAAACTCCCTGAAAACAGGAACCATCTTATTTGACTGTACTGTCGCAAGAGCTTAGCATGGTGCCTAACATTGTAAGCACTTATCAAATGCTTATTGACAGACTGGCCTGTGGCCCACAATGATGAGGGCTTTGAGCATGTACAAACAGTCATTTCACTATCTCTGATTCTTCGTGACCCCATTTGGTGTTTTCATGGCAAGAATACTGGAGTGGGTTTGTTATTTCCTTCTCTGGCTAATTTTACAGATGGGAAACTGAGGCAAATGGGGGTATGTGATTTGCCCAGGATCACACAGCTAGGAAGTGTCTGAAACTGGATTTGAACTCTGGTCTTCATAACTCTAGGCCCTTCATTCTATCCTCTTCATCACCTAGCTGCCTTTTTTTGGGTGGAGGGGGGACGGGGACCACAGCAACTCTCAAAGCCTATGGAGGGGGATCATCTGCCTTGGTCGAGGGAGTACCTGCCCTGACAAAATCCCGTATCCCCACAGTGCTGAAGGTGCAGGACGAGAGCAGAAAGAACGCCAAATCTGAAGTCATTATGCCCGGGACTGAATCCTGCCTTTCCACTCAGAAAAATCTACCCTTTGGTGGATGTGGGAGATTTCACACACGCTTCTTTCTCATTCCACCAAGCACCAACCTCTTTTTTCACTGTGTTTGCACAACTGAATGTACTAGAAAGGCCTCTGTATCTATGTTTTGTTTGTTTAATTGGGAGGGTGGGGTTTTCAGGGCTGTCAATAGGGGGGATCCCCTGTATGGAAACTCCATCCAATGAAGAGTAGCAATCCATTTCTACCTTACAGATAGATGATCTATGTGACCTTGGGCAAGGTCCAAGGCTAAGGGGTCCCTGCATCTCTCTGCATCTCTGTTTCCTCCCCTATAAGATGATGGTGTTAAACTTGATGGTCTCCAAAATCCTGTCCAGCCCTAGATACACGTATGAACCTGAGGTCACATTCAGCTCAGGATTGAATTATGTTTCATCAGTCTCCCTTGTTGATGCTGCCCTCACTTCCAACGAAAATGCAATCCAGGTACCCAGTCATCACCAGCCCATTGTCTCAACACTATAAGCAGACACAGTGTTTTGCCAAGTCTATTTCAGAACTGACCAGAATTATCTAGACCGATAACAGCTATCTGGTTTATTCCATGAAGTATATGTCTTTTTCCAATACTCAGAGGCACCCTGTGTCATGTTGCTGGCTCTTTTTTGAGAGACAGCATGAGGTGGCAGAGAAACAGGGAATAGCAGCAGGAACCCAGCATGGTGGCAGAGTGAGCCTCCCTGAAGTGGGTCACTAGAACAAGGCAAACATTAACATAAGCAAACATTTCCCCCACAGCTCCCCAATCCACTCTCCTTTGCCAGGGCCCTTGGGAGGTCTGGTATGTCTGATGCCGGAGGGCTACAGAGAAAAGTTTCCCCCATGTAGCTCTGGTGCCTTCATGGGCTTGATGGGATCTCTGTGCTGAGCTGTGCATTTTCATCTTAATGCCATAAATTTGCCCATTATCCCATCCACACTAAATAAACAAATCAAGGCACAACCAGAAATATTTTATAGCTCAGACAAGCGCTTATCAGAACAAAAATCTAGACAGAGATTTACTATTTACATTGACCTAGCTGGTGCCTCCCTCCCCTCCTCTTCTCCCTCCCCCAGGAAATTCTTTATTTTCAATAAATTTTGGAACATTAGTAATAACTCATGTAAAAGAAGAGATGGGGTAACCAAAGAAATCTGGTGTAATAGATAGACCATTGGACTCGGAATGAGGAAGACCAAAGATTGAATTCTCACCTCAGACACTTACTAGTTGGGTGATGTTGGCCAAGTCATTTAACCTCAGTCTAATCATCTATAAAATAAAGCAGTTAGGGTTCATGGCTTCTTGGCTACCTTCTAGTTTCAAATCTATGGTCCCTCATTTTTTGTCTTGGTCTCTGTTACTATTGTAAGGACTTCTGGGTGTGAAAACTCCTTCCACAAAGGTGGGCCGGTGATTTACTGAATGCTTACAGTTTTAGAGGATTTTATGGAATACTAAAGGTTAAGCTTCTTGTCCATGTTCACATATAGCATTGTGTGCCATAGATTTGAATCCAGGTCTCACGGAGACACGGTGGACCTATCTACAGTATTATGTTACCTCTCAACCAGTTCCTTCAGAGTTGGATAATAAGATTTTATGAAAATTGTGAGAGGACAAGAGATTTTTTTTTTAATGCAAAGATTCGGGGGGTGGGGGGGATGATACAGGAAGGTGTTTAACTTGAATTCGGGGCTCTCTCCATGGCCTTGCTTTTTAAGAGTCCTGTCCCTGGGCATGGGTTTTCTTGCCCCAAGCATGGGATGAAAATAATGAGATGGGGAATCAGGGAGAAAGGAGGTAATTTTTATTGTGTGTGTGTGTGTTTAGTAACAACATCAACAAAATCAATCAACAAGTATTGATTAATCACCTTATTGGGCTAAGCACAAGAGGTATGAAGACAAAAGTGAAAGAAATACCCTCAAGTACTTCACATGTTATTGGGGGAGATCGCATGTACACAGAAAATTATATACCAAATATCTAATAATTAAAAGGTAGTTTGACTGGGTGAGGCACTAGCAGCTTAAGAGATCAGGAAAGGCCTCCTATAAAGAGGGTACTTAAGTTTTCTTAAAGTAAACTAGTTCTAAGATGTGGAGGTGAGGAAGGAAGAATTCCCAGCACAGGACCCAGCCTGAGCAAAGGCACTGGAGACGGAGACAGAAAAATCACCGGGACAAACAGTAATTAGTCCCATTTAGCTGGATCGTACACAGTCCAAATGAATGAGCAAATGAAATGTAGAATAAGGTCACAGAGAAATAAAAGCATAAACTCCAAACTACGTACACAGTGATCAAAGAACCCCTGGAGTCTTTTCAAGCTCAGAGATTCTGCTGGGGGGAGAGGGAGGAGAAAACAAATCCTGGGGGGCTGAATCGGTTATTTCATTGGTGTCATTGGGTGGAAACACCCTCTGGTGTCACGCGTCAGACAGCCTTCGATGGATAGGAAGGTTCTGGAAGAGAAGTTCTTAACCTTTTTTGGGGGAGGGAGGGGAGTCAGTCTAATGAAATACTCAAAAAATTTAAGTAAGGTAACCAACGAAACCAACTACACTGAAATACAGTTTATTATATATGTGTGTGTGTATACACACATACATGTATATTATATGCATATTCTTAACTGTGAACTTGTTTATATCTTATATATATTTTAAGCAAATTCACAGTTAAGAATATGCCAGTTGCCCAGAGCAGCCTATCCAGTGTTGGAGAAGCAGGACTAGAACCCAGGTCTTTCTGATTCCTCCATCCACACTATCTACTACGACCTGCACCAGCTTTTCCAAGAGTAACCTTAACTCCTTTTTTCGATGTTGCCTTCAGAGCTCTACTCTAGGTAACCCAGAAGGTATTGCTGCTGCTATCCTTCTGGCCACAGCTATGGTCCAGTGGCAGAGGGTCTCTCTCGGGCTCTTTCGTCCCTCTGCTCATTCTTTCTCAATACGAGATGATTTTCGTCCTTGTAGGTTCTCATTCTTTCCTCAAAGCTCTGCCCTCTCTTTCCTCGCCATCATCATCACTTGTTCCAAATCTTCAGCCCTACTTCGGAGAAGAGAAATGATCCTGAAATGAGGGAGGTGGCACTTCTGGTTGCTGAGCAACCAGTCCCATGGGGCTCCCCCCACCCCCAAAAGCTATCGAAGGCAGGAAATACACTTGTTTTTCTCCACTCTTCCTGAATACCACACATTGCCCTACACCTCTCCAGGTGGTATTTAGAATATTGCATTTTCCCACCCTCCCCCCAACACACACACACACACACACACACACACACACACACAAACACACACATATCCTGCTCTCAACCTCATCCTGTCTACTTTTGCTTTCCCTTACAGCAGTCCCCAGCTTCAGAACAGCCTCCACTTCTCCTGTGACCACATCCTGGTCCTGGGCACGCTTCAGACCCCCTCCTGCCCTGGGCCACACCTCCCAATGATGGCACTATGATTTGACCAAGAAGGTCCAGAACAATTCTTTTTTTTTTTTTTTGTGTCATGGAACACTTTGGCAGACTTGGTGAGGTCAATAGGCCCTTTTCTCAGAATCATGTTATTAAGCACATACATTACAATACATAAGATTAAGAAGGAAACCAATTCTATTAAAATAAAGTTGTAATTTTTTCCCATTCAAGTTCTCAGGCCCCCTGAAATCTATCCCCTGACCTCATAGACCAACATCTGGTCCAGAGGCAAGTCAAGCTCTTTATTCTATAAACACCAGTCTTCACTGAAGAACCCCTCAACATGGCAGAAAGTCTCTTCATTTTCACCAGCAAGGGTTTTTAGATGCCACAAGGCCAACCTCAGGAACTAAGAAAACCCGGTCCTACGTTCGCTGACGGGAGCACCCCCTTACCCGGAGGGCCGCAGAAGCTTCCTGACCAATCCCTGTTCAGCGTGGTTGCCCACATGTATAAGCGTGGGGATCAGTCCCAGGCTGTGGCTTCTGGGGCACAGCTGCCTCCTTCCCTCACACCCTTCCCTATCACAGGCTGCAGATCCTGATGGAAATCTTCTGAGTACGTGAATCACAGGATTTCAGAGCTGGAACCCAAAGAACCCCCCCCCCCAAGACCCAAGGCCACCTTGCCTGAGGCCCTTCAGTGAGAAGGAGCCCACTGACTCCCAGAGCAGCCTGATGTTTTAGGAGAGTTCTCATTATTGACATCAAGCCAAAACCAGCCTGCTTTAAACTTCTACCCATTGCTCCTGCTTCTGCTCTCTGCGGCCAAACACTCTCTCCTCTATACGACAACCCTCCAGACAATTATCATTACTGTCACTAAGCATTTATTAAGCACCTACTATGTGCCAGGCAGGGTGCAAAGTGCTGGGGATACACAGAAAGGCTTTTGCCTCTTCTCCAGGCTAAATGGCCCCGGTTCCTCCAACCCATCTTCGGTGGCCTACACCATCTTGGATGACCTCTTCTGGGCAGTCTCTAGTTTCTCGATGTCCTGCCTCAAATGTGACCCAAAGTACACCGAACTCCAGATGTGATCTGACCAGGACAGAATACAAAACTGCCACCCCCTTACCCTTGACTTTGCCACTCATGACCCAAGTGACATCAGGAATAATGACAGCTGGCATTTATATAGTGCTCTTAACTTTCCAAAGCACTTCACATAGAGGATCTCATTCTATCCCTCCCCACAATGCTGGGAGGTGGGTGCTATGGTCATCTCCATTTTTACAGATAAGGAAATTGAGGCACAGAGAGATTAAGCAAGTTGCCAGGGAATCAGACAACTTACAAGTGTCTTGAGACAGAATCTGAACCCATGTCTTTCTGATGCCCAGTCCTGGAGCTCTGGGCACTATGGTGCCAATCTACCTGCCATCTCAATGAGCCTGCTTCTTCCTCTGGAAAATGGGCCTCTGGGGCCCTTTCAGCTTGCACTGACGACCTCTCTAATCCTATGACCTTCTGAACAGAGAGCCTTATTTTGTCTTTTTCATTTTCTTCTGGAGGCTTTACTTCCTGCACCAAATCTTCACGTTCCTAACACTCTGACTCAGGAAAGCCAATTAGCGACAGGCTGTGCTGTTGGAGGAGACACTCACCCAAGGGACCACGTTTTTACCTTTCTTTATATTTCCCAATGCTACCCCCAACTAAAATCGCATCTTTTACCATTAGCCTTTCCCAGACCCTCTGAATTCTAGTGCCTTCTCCCTCTTATTTTCTGTTCATGCTGTATATAGCTTGTTTGTATATATTTGTTCCCCTGTTGTCAACCCCATTAGATTGTAAGCTTCTTGTGGGCAAGGGCTGTCTTCTGCCTCTTTCTGTAGGTGCACAGTACCTGGAACATAGTAGGCACTTAATAAATGTTTTTTTTTTTAATTGCTAGCACAGTGTTTAGCAAACAGTAGGAACTTAATAGATGTTTGTTGACTCTAAATGCCCCTCTCTCAGTCTTTCTGATGCCAGAAAGTGGCATCTCTTTTCACTATGCCATGATGATTCTCTCTCCCCTTGTCTACCTCCCCAACAAATGCAATAAGGAAATAGAAAAACAGGCCTCTCTCCCTTTTGTTCCGGTCTTTTAGATCCAAAGCAGGCTTCCACCCTCAGCCAGGAGCACCGCCCATTTCTTAGGGTGGATTACAGACCAGCCCTGAGCCTGGATAGAATCCAGAAGGAAGGTTTTTTTGGGGGGTGGAAAGGGGGAAATTGATGCCATTGCTGCCCACACTTTAAACCTAATCCTTCCTACAAGAAGAGATTAATATCCCACCTTTTATAACAGAATAAAATCATCTGGGGGAGAACCACTGTCCAATGAGAGGGAAAGCATTAAGTCATTTTCAGATTCGATAAATATGATCCTTAAGCATTCTGAATGCAGATGCATGCCAAGCTAATACAAACATCTGGTACCTATTCTGCCTAATTTTCAGCCCTCTGATTTCCCATATTACCCAAGATATTAATGAGGAACGTGTGTTCAGCTATAACAAATGTAATCATGAGGCAAGGGAGGAGGAAAGGTAATCATATAACTTGGGACCAACCCGTAACATTCAGGGATTTTATTCAAACAACAACATTGGCTAATGTAGTTTCTCTTATGGCCCCAGAGGGAATTCTGCAATGCTGTCAGCTGCAAAGAGGGACAAACTCCCACAGACTGTGCGATTCAGCCCCCTCAGCCTCCTTTTCTGCTTTTGAGCTGAAAATCCCTCTGGCCCCCATGGGATGCTGGAATCTACACCAAGAAGGACCCAACAGTTTCTCATCCAACGACACTGTCTAACTCTAATTGGCTTTCATGAGATGGAATTTTAGGAACACGGGGATTTGGTGGAAAAATAAAAACTCTAGTAGAAAATGAAAAAGACAAAAAACACACCTGGAAAGGGTTGGGCTGAGAAGTCCCTGGGGGTATACATACTCCATGTGCTCATGTTTGGAAGGTCTCAAATTACACTTCAGCAGTTGTACAACCCATCTGGGATGGAGCTTGGGAATGTCCCACTTTTAAACCATAAAAGGATCCCCCTCTGCCCCTCCTCCTCCATCCCCCACTGATATTTTTCAAAGATATAAAGCATAGGCAGAATGGTGCTAGCTAGCCATGACAGGGAAATGAAAGGTGGAATATTCCTGAATCTTGCAGCATCCATTTCCAGGAAAGACGTAGTGGGAAGTTTCAGTGAAGCAGCTTCTTAGAAGTACCCTTATCACCTGCTTCTCTCCTCCGCCCTCTTAGCTTCCACTATCTGAACCCAAAACCATTCTCTTGATTCACCACCCCCCCCCTTCCAAGAAGTCAAGTATTGATATGTATTACCATTATATGGAAACCAATGTGTGACTGTGTTTATAAACTTTTCTGCTGTGTTTTTAAATGCTAAGAATGAAAAGAGCAGAGCCACTTTCAGAAACCGGCTTCTAAAACCACTAGAAATTGCTAAAATGATGTGTGATCTCTAGACAATCTGTTTTTTAAAAAATGCATTGACAACCTACATTTGCATGATTGTGCAAGTACACACACACACACACCAGCTGAGGAGGAGGAAAAAAAAACAAGAGTTTCAAAATTGGGGAATAGTGACCTTAAAAGGCAGGTTGCCAAAAGAAAGCTTATCCTGATTGGAAGGAGATTCTCCAGGCCTCTTTGGAAGGGCCAAGGTGCCTGCCCTAACTCTAAAGGGAAAGGGAGAAAAGAATAAGCAACAGGGAAAAAGAACTTTAATTAGTGAGAACCAGTAAGCCCCCTTGCAAAGGCCCTCAAGGTTGAGGAAGAGAGTGTGCTTGGAGACAGAAAAAGTCACTAAAAAGATGTTTTCCAGGGACTTTATTTTCCTACGCCCCCCCCAAAAGGTTTGAGTTCATGATTTTGAGTTTATTCATAAAATGAAAGGCAGGAAGAAAGGAGACAATCAGGAACTCAACATTTTTAAAAATGAATGTTGACATAAAATATAGTTATTAAATTAAATAATAATAAAATGAAAACTATTTGAAATAAGATTCCATAGAAAGCACTTACTAATGTTCATTGATTGATTACTCCCCCAAAATGAAGGATTTTATGCAAAGTTCTATTATGAGGTCATTATAACTAACATGCTGATGATGGTTTGTGCAGGATAATTCACAAAGCCCAGCATCAGAGAAGTTTCTATCAGTGAGCACTGGCATTCGAAAAAGATAAGAAAGAAGACTTCAGGGTGCTCTTTGTTTATGTTAAAATGTTTCTAAATTCAAGATATTGAAATAGATGTAACTACATTAGCTTATTTTCACATGCATGAGGTAGGAGGACAGATATGGAATCTCTCGAGTCCTTTCCAATCCTATGATAGTAAAAGCATTTGTTTGGGGAATCAGGGCTTGTTGTTCTGCAGTATTTCTGATTCTTCATGACCCCATTTGGGGTTTTCTTGGAGAAGATACAGATGAAGAAAATGAGGCAAACAGGACTATGTGATTTATTTGCCCAGAGTCACGTAGCTACTGACTGACCGTCTGAGGCTAGATTTGCACTCAGGTCTTCCTGACTCCAGACCTGCTGCTTTATCCACTGTGCCACCTAGATGTCCCACGTTCAATCATTTTTCAGTTGTAACTGACTCCCTATGACCCCATGTAGGGTTTTCTCAGCAAAGATACTGGAATGGTTTGTCATTTCCTTCTCCGGTTCATTTTACAGATGAGGAAACTGAGGCAGCCAGGGTTAAGTGACTTGTCCAAGCTTTTACAGCTAGTAAATATCTTTTCTAGAGTGTCTTCCAACCCTCTGATAGAAAAAAAAAACATTGGTATTTTGGAGTTGGAGGACCTGGGTTTGAATCCCAGCTCTGCTCATTAACCTTTTGTACAGTCCTAGGTAACTCACCCAACTCTTAAGATGGGCATATCTGTAAAAGAAGGGTGCTCTCTACAGAAGCTTCCATGCCTTTAATCCTTTATTTCTCTTCATTTCTAAAACCCAGGTAGTAAAGGCAGGACCTGACTTATGCACAATGCTTTTGTCCATAGCCAATCCCACAAGAGCCCTGATTGGACACTCTTTCCTCTCTGAGCCCTGATACTAATATTCCCTTTAGGTCTGAGTCACCCCCCAACATGGACACGCCCTTCTGCAGGTATCAGCCTTTACCTCTGATACCCTCTGCCATCATCTGTGCCCACCAGTGACATGGGAGCCACTGGAGTCCTTGTCCAGTCCCCTCCAGCAACTCACTTACATGTGAATTATTGAAATACGATGTCTTCATAAACTGGTAACTGCCTTTAATTAGAGATATAGATGACAGACAGACAGAAAGATGAGATAGACAGACAGATAGATGCACAGACAGATGCAGAGATAGATAGATAGATGGACGGACGGACGGACAGACAGACAGACAGACAGACAGACAGACAGACAGACAGACAGACAGACAGA